>NC_056726.1:1799536345-1799831345 GCF_019279795.1 Protopterus annectens
AAGAACAAAGACATCGACGAACTTAACAATATTATTCAGTCTAACATTCAAAGCAAGGCAGTCACATAAAAGTCTGTCGACACTGTTGTGGAAGCAGATGAAGTGGTTAATTATCCAACAGAATTTTTGCATTCACTCGATCTGCCAGGGATGCCACCGCACGTACTGCAATTGAAAATCAGTGTGCCAATTATCATGTTGCGAAATATCAACCAGCCAAAACTTTGCAACGGCACACGGCTTGCAGTAAAAAAATTAATGAGCAACATCATAGAAACAACAATCTTGACAGGACCTTTCAAAGGTGAAGATGTCCTCATTCCTCGCAATCCTATGATTCCAACGGATATGTCATTTCAGTTTAAGAGATTGCAATTCCCAATTTGATTGGCATTTGCAATCACCATCTACAAAGCTCAGGGCCAATCTTTAGAATTGTGCAGTTTAGATCTACACACAGATTGCTTCTCACATGGACAATTATATGTTGCGTGTTCTAGAGTCGGCAAACCAGACAATCTCTATATCTGCACAGGCAATGGAACAAGAAAAAATATTGTATACCCACAAGCATTGTGAAATTAAACATATTAGAAATGTGCACGTTCTCTTTTCTTTCTTTTCCATTTAACCAGACTGAGCCACAGCAATGCGTGGCGGGTACAGCTAGTATATATATATATATATATATATATATATATATATATATATATATATATATATATATATATATATATATATATATATATATATATATATATATATATATATATATATATATATATATATATATATATATATATATATATATATATATATATATATATATATATATATATATATATATATATATATATATGTGTGTGTGTGTGTGTGTATCATATATCTTTTATATATTTTTCATATATATGCATCTTCATACATATACCGGGTGCCTAGAGAGCAGTTGCGGTACTGTATGAGGAAGTTGGGAGTGTCAGAGAAGTATGTAAGAGTGGTACAAGATATGTATGAGGGTAGTGTGACAACAGTGAGGTCTGTGGTGGGAGTGACAGATGCGTTTAAGGTAGAGATGGGATTACATCAAGGATCAGCTCTGAGCCCTTTCTTATTTGCAATGGTGATGGACAGGTTGACAAACGAGATCACACAGGAGTCCATGTGGACTATGATGTTTGCAGATGACATTGTGATCTATAGTGAGAGTAGGGAACAGGTGGAGGGGACCCTGGAGAGGTGGAGAGGTGGAGATTGCTCTAGAGAGAAGAGGAATGAAGAGGTCAGCAGGACTAAGACAGAATATATGTGTGTGAATGAGAGGGAGGATAGATGAATGGTGAGGATGCAGGGAGTAGAGGTGGTGAAGGTGAATGAGTTTAAGTACTTGGGATCAACAGTTCAGAGTAATGGTAAGTGTGGAAGAGAGGTGAAAAAGAGAGTACAGGCAGAATGGAGTGGGTGGAGAAGAGTGTCAGGAGTGATTTGTGACAGACGAGTACCAGTAAGAGTGAAAGAGAAGGTCTAAAAGAGGGTAGTGAGACCAGCTATGTTATATGCATTGGAGACAGTGGCATTGACAAAAAGGCAGGAGTCAGAGCTTGACAAGGCAAAGTTGAAGATGTTAAGATTTGCACTGGGTGTGACGAGGATGGACAGGATTAGGAATAAGTATATTAGAGGGTCAGCCAAGGTTGGAAGATTTGGAGACAAAGCCAGAGAGGCAAGATTACTTTGGTTTGGACATGTGCTGAGGAGGGATGCAGAGTATATTGGGAAAAAGATGCTAAGGATGAAGCTGCCAGGTAACAGGAAAAGAGGAAGGCCTAAGATAAGGTTTATGGATGTGGTGAGAGAGGACATGCAGGTGGTTGGTGTGACAGAGCAAGATGCAGAGGACAGGAAGAAATGGAAACAGTTGATCTGCTGTGGCGACCCCTAACGGGAGCAGCCAAAAGAAGAAGAAGATACATATATATCTGTATATGTACATATACAAAACCTAGGTGCTCCCACAGGGCTTTTTCCCTACTGTTGAATGACTCTACTGAATGATATGTTTGAAAAACCATCAGTAGTTCTTACAGCTCAAATGGTGTAGTGGTACATTGCTCTGACTCTAGCGTACGGGATCTTGGGTTTGAGACTTAACAGCACTGATTATTTTCTTGCTTGGCAGAGAGGTGGATGATGGAGACACTGTAATTAAAGCAGTTTTAAGTGGCTTTAAGCAGGTTTGCATGAGCTTGTGTGACACTACTAAGCGATGCCAAGATACGGCTAGCCATAGAAATGCTTAATCTGTTTTGGCTTCACTTAGCATTGCGCAAACTGGCTTACTCCCGCTTACTCCAGATTACACCCACGCTAATCCCTTTAAAAGAAAAGAAAAAGGGGTCATAGGAAAGTGTTGAGAAAGGGGCATGCAGAGGGAAAAACAATATGAAAAATAGCGAGGGATGTGCAGGACGGGTGTAGGGAAGGGCCATAGCTGTCCATTGGTAATACAACAACAGCTGTGCATTTGTATGGAATATGGAGGTGAATTTGGACACTCAAACCCAGGTGAGAGGGTGAGGACAACAGAAATGCATTGTCAAGCCAATTGGACCAGATTACATGTGCCCAGTGGACATCTGTGGGAAATGGACAGCTATATATGGGGTGATAATATTTCTGGGGACAGATGCCCTTTTCTCTTTGTTAGTTGGGGAAGGATTGTAGGTATATCTGGGGAATTAGGCTGGGTAGGGAGACAGATAAGACAGACAAGACAGCAGATAGGGGCAGTGTATGACACATATGGGGGGGTTAACACTTTGGATGTGGAGGGGGTTTGGGAATGAGGGGCACATGATCTCCCATATGGATATGGTGGGACTGACATCCCCACCTGCAGTCAGTCACGACTGCATCTTGACAGCCCTGAAATTGGCTGTGCTGGAGGCTGGACAGGAGGGGCATCCTACTCCTCAAGGTGCACCAGGCAGCTCTCCATCTGGCACTGCTGGCCACCCAACTCTGAGTAGATGACACTGCACACCATACCCCAGAACTGTTGGTGGATGACAGGCTCATCTCTGTGCCCAGTCCCAGGTGGTTGCAGGACCTGCATAAGATGATGTTCCATGTTGGGTCCCAGATGTGCTGTGGCCTGGGGCCATGTTCATATGGGGCAGGAGAGGTGGATCTGCTGGGATTGGCCTTCCCAAATGTGATATGGTGTTGAGATTTTCCAAGATTTATTGCTTAGTCATGAACAAAATATTTCAAGATTACTTTTAAAGGCATGCATGGGTGTTCAAATTAACCCAAAACAACGGATGTGAAACAGTTGCATAGCAAACAGAACACATGCATAACTGGAACATCAGTAGCATTGTAAGAGCATGCCTGTAACAATGACGGCAACAGGCCACCAACAATTGTATTTGAACAAGATATCTTAACATGCAACCAGTTAATTATATGAACAATAATGGAACACATGTCCCAACATTAGGTTTGGTAAAAACATACTCATACTATATGACTAATAATTAGTGATGCAGATGAGGGGTTGGGGGAGAGAAGAAAAGTACATTAACAACTGAATAGCCTTCTATTTTTACAACAGTACTGCTCAATACTGTAGAGGTCTGCCCGCACTTTACATCTACATATGTCATACCTATGACATACTCTTATTTGTGAGGTGGGCCATGTAGATGTCCTTCTGTACAATGGTGCCCACATGGTGGGAAACTGTCAGGTTGCTACCAATCTCAGTGCACAAGTCACCTCACACCTGATTGTATGCACAGAACATTATTACTGGCATACTTAGTGTGTATGACATCTGCCACAGCAGGGGGAATGATACCTCTCCTGGCATTCCATTTGCAGTAATGCTTCTTGTACCAATCATTAATTGGGTGAGTGCCTCTTGGGTGACGATCACATCAGTAGGGAATGTAAGACAGTGGGCAGATTCTAAGCATCTGTACACCTGGTCAGCCACAACCACTGCTTTTGTCCTGTACCTCAGATACATATATCTCAAACAGTAGAGGCCCCAGACCAATCCTTGGAGTACATCATTGTGGATGATTCTACTGTTAGAGGTGGGTCCTACTACTTTGACTGAGTGGGTACTATTGTTGGGTCAGTTAGCTACCCATCTGGTAGCCTAAAGGTTGGTGCCTAACTGTGTAGGCATATGCATTCTGTCCACCTGAGAATTAGTGTGAGAGGATTGGGCTAGGTGAATGTAGGCATTGTTCACCATCTTCCCCTCATCTCTGTGTTTGTTGACCATTGCAGAGAGGTCAGTCAGGTTTAACAGGTCTGATCTCCCTTTGATAATATCATGGTGTGTGGGCTCAGGCATTTTGATGTTGCCAATGTCCCTGTTCATAATGTCCGATATTGCTTTCCATGCCCTTGCAGAGCAGGTTAGTTAGGCTGATGTGCATAATATTGGCCGGGTTGGTGGATTGTTCCACCTTTGTGTATAGGGATGACAGTGGCTATCCTCTCTGCAGATGGGATGGCAGCAGTGCTCACACTGTGGTTGACTACAGTGAGGAATGGATCTGAGAGCCCATGCCTGTGTTCATGTGGGATGCAGCCAGTGATGGTATCATGCCTATGGAGACCTCTGTGTGTTGCCTTTGAGAGGACATTACGACCTGCTTCCTGATGATGAGGGGAAGGGTAAGTGCTGTACATGCACATGTGTACCACTGGGGGGACAGGGGGTGGTGTTTACACTTCACCTGTCTGCAGCTGGTTGCCTATATCTATGCCATATGTGCAACTGGTGTTATTGACTACCACTACAGAGCAGATTTGTGTGTTGCCTCTGGAATTGCAGACACATGTGTGGAAGTCCTAGTGATTTACCTTGTTGGATGTGTCCAATTTACATGCAAAGACACCCGTAGGGTACATCACCTTTGCCCTTATTTGCTTGTGCAGACCATGGTGACATTGCTTACAATGAGGCACCTGTTCCTTCTTGGCCCGTCCAGCAATTATTTCCACCTGTTATGGTATTTGTGTATTGCTGC
The DNA here is from genome assembly GCF_019279795.1 of Protopterus annectens. Lineage (NCBI taxonomy): Eukaryota > Metazoa > Chordata > Ceratodontiformes > Protopteridae > Protopterus > Protopterus annectens. The sequence continues at coordinate 1,799,541,394 of NC_056726.1, forward strand.
TGTCCACCACAGGCATTTAGCCTACTTTATGGGAGATGATGTTGTCCTGTCCAGTACAGCTGAGTCCATACAGCTATGTAGGTGCCCACTTAGTATTGTGATGTGGGCCTGGACACTGCTGCTAGTTGTTTGACTAGTGGGACGTTGGCTGTACGTCTACCTGCTCTGAGGAGATTTATAGTAATTTGTGTAGATTTCATTCTGTTTGACACTGTAAAGGGGGGACAGGGGAGATGGTGACCTGAACAGTGATGGCTATGTGGTCAGATATTACCAAGGGGGGGTGGCACTGTAGGAGTGCTACAGTGGCTACTCATGTTGGTTAGGACCAGGTCCATGAGATTTCCACCTGATGTAGGAGTGTTGACCAGCTGATCCACTGCATTGCCATTGACAAAGCTGAGGAATCTATGTGCATTCATGTTCAGGTGGCATAGGTCATGCACACTATGTTTGGGTATTTGAAGTCACCCAAGAGCAGGGTAGACAATTGAATCCTGACAGATTCCAACAGGTTCCAGTAGGTGTGGTGAGTGTCCATAGTCATGGTTGGAGGCCTGCAGCTAGCTATGATTTGAGTAGGTGTTTTCTCAATTGTCAACTGCACTTGGGATGTCACATATGCATCATACTGTTTGCCCAGCCTGGAAATGTGTATGTGTATGATAATGTTCAACACTCCACCTCCTGTGGCTTTGTGGGGCTCTATTTGGGGTCTAAACATATGATGGGATGAGTGACCTGGCAAGGTTGGTGTGCTCTCCACAGCTAGAAAGTAGGTGTCAGTGACTGCACAAATGTCAGCATCCTACAGGGTAAGGCACACATCGGTGGTGGGCAAAGGCCAGTAAATAGTGTCACTTTATGAATCTAGCTGAAACACACTTATTTGCCAGCAAAGACTGTGTCACATTCATAGGTGTACTCTGCAGGATATGACATATGACAATCACATGTATGTTAATTTGTTATAACATTAGTCTTTAATGGGTCACCAGTGATGTGCCAGACAATACACAGCTGTCTGAGGCATTGACTATATATATGAGGCAGACATGTGGACAGTCTGCAAAACTCTAGACAGTGTCAGGTATGGGCTCAGTTTATCCCATACAGTTCAACACACACATCTGCACCTGTTATGTAGTATGCACATACCCTATGTACATCTCTTACATTTGTAAGATGACCATATATATCAGAGTAGCATTCACAGATGACATATGAATAATTACAACATCCTGGGTAGCTGGTCTACCAGTGACACACTCAGTATTGGACAGCAGAGACTCCATTAGTAGTCACACATGAGCTGAACTTTGCTGGGGTAACTCAGGGGCCAGAGATGTGCTCCATGTCAGTGCAGGCAGGGCAAACATAAATGGCCATAGGTGGTGGACAGCAGCATGTGAGTCCAGCAGGACTTGTTGTGGCCTAGTGTTTAATGTCCCATTTGACATTATTGAATCCCCCCTTCTGCATTCCCTTACAAGCTTACATAATTGACATACCTGTTATAGTGCTCAGGAGTTTCTTCACAACAATGCAAATCTTTAGGTTTGTGTAGTCACAGTCTGTCTTTGTGGAGATGGGTTGTGACTTATGTTGCATAGGCAGCAGCTTGCCTTTTGTAGGTACTGCTCATGAGCAGATAATGGCCTGTGCACCAATTGGTGTTTCCCACTTGCTACTTGCATCCAGAGCAGCTGTGCTGTCTTTCCATTTGCCAATGCCATAGCAATACTGTGCTATAATTATGGCCTTCATAAGGGCCTTGCTCCTTTTCCTTGCCTGTGTGGAGGACATTATGGAGGTGTGGGGGCTACAGATTCACAGATAGTAGGTGGGAATACCTCTCAGGAGAGGACATGTGGAGACAGCCCAACAATAGGGGGAGCAAAGCTTCAAAATTGGGTAGATTGTAAGTCAGTAGTGCTGTTATGCACATAGGCTAACAGGGTTCATCTGGACATGCATTTTCTGTGTGACTTGATGTCTGTCAGTGATATGTCTCTGACATACCTCTCTACTGTCCTGATGTCCACAGACTACCCAGAGGTTTGCCTGTTATGTTTGGTCTGTTACTCAGCCAACGTCTGTTTTTATGAAGCAGTAGGATAATGTGATGATTGTAGTCAGTAACTGTTGACATCCATTGGTGTTTCAGACATCATATCCTTCAGGGATGTTATGTTACAACAAAGCCTGTGACACTGGCAACTGTTTCAGTTTGTAACACCATTATGTGAGATATGTCCCTCTTTCTAGCCCCCTGTCCCCCAAGTATGTCATGCTTTGTCCAGATGTCTTTCAGTAAGAGGATCAGAGGTATGTGATATTATTTAGTGACTGCACTCAAGGTATCATCCCATTGACTTAGCAGACTCCTGGAAGTGTTATGCGACAGTGGCCATGAATATGGTCTCACACCCTGGACATTCTGTGGAAATCTGTACTATGAGAGTTATATATGCCTGGCCATTATGAAGCAATTGCCAAGATTGTGTAGCAGTGTTGTGTGTAGATGTTTGTTTGGCTGAGTAGGGAGAGTAGCAGATGTGAGTGTCAGACCTTTTTTCTATCTGACTGTGCATGCTGCTATAGCTGCTAGTGGTCTATCAGGTGTGTATGTTCATAGGGACAGACTGAGAAATGTCCTGTAAGACCTCAAGATTCCCAGTACACTGTGAGTTGGGTGAGTATATGTCAGTGTAGTGTGTGACTGGGAATTAGTTTATGTTTGTTCAAATAGTTGTTTTACTCTAGAGTTCATTTGGCTTACTGGTATGTTGCTGTAACTGTGGTGCAAATGGTTGCGGATGGACATTTATGCACCACTATCTGCTTTTCCCTACAGTTCCATCCCTTTCGTGCATGATATATTTGGATATACATGGGTATTTGCCCAGAGCTGATTTGGTTAGTGTTGTGTTGGTCTTACTGTGGCTCAGAAGGTGCTGGGCGACATGGTTGGCAGCTGTCATGGGTTTTTCCAATCAGTTACAAGACTGCGGTCATACCTCTCCAATGTCCAGAAGTCTAGACAATATCCTGAGGTGTGGCTCATATGTTTTTTCTGTTGGCCACAACAGTTGTGGGTTTCTGAGAAATCACTGGGACAATGTGAGCACTGACATCAGTAAATAATGACATTCATTTGTGTTTCAGACTCGGAATCTATCTGGCATTGTATGTTAAAGCATACCATATCACTCCACTCTAGCAGACTTCAATGCATATGACAGCCATATTTAAAAAATGTCGCTATTGTTTGTCCTTTTATCCCCCCTGTTTTGTCAGGATTTTTGCAGATGTGTTTCAGTAAGAGGTTGGTTATCTGTCTATATATCTATATCTATGTATCTATATCTATATCTATCTATATATATATATATATATATATATATATATATATATATATATATATGTGTGTGTGTGTGTATATGTATATATATATATATATATATATATATATATATATATATATATATATATATATATATATATATATATATATATATATATATATGTATATGTGTGTGTATATATGTATATATATATATATATATATATATATATATATATATATATATATATATATATATATGTATAGACACATAGATATATATTGGTATCTATATACATATATATATGTATATACTAGTACTACAGATATATAATTCTTCATGTTGAATGACTGTTGTGCATGATATGTTTGTAAAATCATTACAAATTCCTATAGTTCAGATGGTGTAAAGTTATGTTGCTGTCATTATTGTGCACAGGGTGCTGGGTTCCAGACTTAGAATTGATTATTTTTTTTCATTATGACCAGAATGACTGATATGCTTGTAAAAGCATTACAGATTTCCATAGCTCAGATGGTGTAGTGGTATGTTACTGTGATTGTAGTGCAAAGCATCCTGGTTTCAAGACTTGGCAGGGCTGATTATTTTGTTGCCGGGAAGAACAAGAGTTGATGGAGATAGAGTGATTAAGGCCTTTTTAAGCAGCTGTAAGTGAGTCTGCATGGTTTTGCACAGATCTAAGTGTTGCTAACAGATGGTTAAGTCCTCTTAGCTTCACTTAGCACCGCTTACACCCACGCTAATTTTCTTTAAATAAAAAGGAAAAAGGGTGATAGGAAAGTGGTGAAATGGGGTCAAGCAGAGGGTAAAATCTAATGAAAAGCAGCTAGGGATGTGCAGGATGGGTGTAGGAAAGGACCATAGCTCTACATTTCTTCAGCAGCAGCAGCTGTGAATTAAATGTGTAGAATTTGGAATTTACAGCCTCATACCCACAGGGAGGGGTGTTGGTGACAGACCTTTGCAGAGTAATCTGTGGCTTGATTGATTAGTTTCATTGTACATGGGGTAAAATGTAGAGTTATGTATGTGGGCAATGTTTTTTTTGAGGGACAGATGCCCTTTTTTGAGGTGAGAGTGGGATGTTGGGGAAGGGCTGTAGGTATGCTTGGAGAGGTAGGTTCGGTGGGATAGGTTGGATTTGCAGACAATACAAACAAGACAGCAAACAGGGGTGGAATATTACACGAGGGGATAAACACATTTGATGGGGAGGGTGGTTGGGAATCCAAAGCCCATGAGCCCTCAAATGGATACAGTGGGACTGAGGTCCCCACCCATGGGCAGTCACCACTGCTCCTTCACAGCCCCAAAGGTGGCTTTGATGGGGGCTGGACAGTAGAGGCAGTTTGCCCCTCGAGGTGCACCAGGTGGCCCTCAATCTGGTGCAGCTGCCCACCTAACTCTGTTTGGATGGCACTGTGCACCAAACCCCAGAAATGTGCAGGTGACAGGCTCCTGTCCATGCCCATTCTGGGGGGATGGCCCTGTCCCCTGCGGTGGTTAAACCCGAAGGTGGTGCAGGACCAATGAACGAGGTGAGGAAATCCCAGGTTGGTTCCCAGACATGCTGGGGCCTGCTGCCATGGCCAGATGAGGCAGGACAGGTGGATCCACCGGGATCTGGCTTCCTAACGTGGTATGGTGTTGAGGTTTTAAAAAATGTGTTGGTTAGTCATGAACAACAAGTTTCAAGATGAGTTATAACAGCATGCATGGGTGTTCCAATTAACCCCATAAAACAGATTTGAAACAGTTGCATAGCAAAGCAAGCACATGCATAAATGGAACAACAGTATGCATCATAACAGCATGGCAGTAACACTGACGGCAACAGGCCACAAACAATGGTATTTGAACAAGGTACGTTAACATGCAAGCAATCAAATATATGAACAATAATAGAACAGAAGTCCCAACATTAGGTTTGAAGAAAAACATACCCATAGTATATGACATAGTACTGATCCAGATAAGGCGTCAGGGGAGAGACAAAAGGTCCATTAACAACTGTTTATGCTTCTATTTTTCACAACAGTACTGCTCAATAATCTATGGGTCTGCCCTCACTTTACATCTGCCTATGGCCTATAGCTTCTCTAGCACAAACATACCTATTAAACTGTCAGCCTGGAATGGTATGGGGTAATCTGTGACAACATCCATTTCAAGGGTTATTGGCAGCAGTGATCACTAGCCATGACAGCGTGATACTTGAGAGACATGTATCAGGAAAAGTGCATGATGTATGCACCTATCCTGCTGTCATTTGCTGGCATGTGGTGGTGCAGTTGAACAGTTGTACACAGTTTATTAGTATATCCTTCATACAGCTGCTACTAACATTTACTTACCTGTAAAACCTGCGGAGAAAATATCTGTTAACACTACCTGACTGTTTTTACATTTATTCCTGATCCTTGTGTGCAGATATGCACACATCTTAGCACAACTCCCTGGATACAAACTGTGTCTGGGTGTGCAATATTAACAACTAAGCTATTGCTGATCACACCGAGTTACTGGGGAACTGCTGTATTTTGTTTCACTGGTTTCTACTAATAGTCTCTGGGTTTGACAGTCTGAACTTGTAATCATGTGATGCATGCATAACAGATAGTTATTGTACTTCCTTTGGATTACTACAATATGGAAAGCAAAGTTTAACACAAGGCAATGCTAGATGGAACACACTTTGAAACTTTACACATTAGTATTCATGGTTCAGAACTTAGTGCAGAATATATTTCACATTGCAGTTATATCTTGTTTTACAGGTCCACCATCAACAGTTTTTCTTAACAGTTGGTTCACAGAACAACCTCAGTTAATGTACGCTGTCACATATTTGCTGTGAAGAACCTGAATACATTCTATATGTCTACAGCAACATACCAGAATAAACACAACCGTTGTTTGTAGGATCTTTATTACACATCAATATTAGTTGGTCAATTTTTTTTATTTATTCAGTTCACACAGTAACAGTATGCCTACTAGCAGTAAGCAATGTACTAATATACTGCACAATGGATTTCTACTCACCAGCATGTCTGCACAGCCTCAGCAGTCTGTAAGCATGAGCTTCTATGTTAGTAGCCCTCTCTGCTGCAGCTGTAGGGGAGAAAAACAAACATTATGCATACCTGTCTATCACATTCCCAGGCTAGTATTTGCTACAGACTACTTGATAGTGATACTTATTCACTACCGGAACATTCCATGGCAGTGCATCATGTGATACCTATTCACTACTGGAGCATTCCATAGCCATGCATCATGTGATACTTATTCACTACTGGAGCATTCCATGGCTGTGCATCTTGGATTCACTGGGCCAAGATAACCTGCTTCTTTGATGTAGCTCAGCTTAGTGGTGCCATACCTGCTCACCAGTCCAGGGGATGCCAGTAGCACTTGTGAGATCATGTGTGAGACAGTCCCAGGCCTCCACTTTGTATTGTGAGCCCTGGTACTGGCCCTGCAGCAGTCTCTCCTCATGGTTTTCTACAAGAAGTCCAGCTATGACCCTGGATTCCTGAATACTCCAGCACTGCACCCAAAAGTGTGCTCCTTCACCTACACCAGCCATAGTACCTGCACAGATGAACTATAACAGATTCTTGCTGTATTCCCACCTGCACCATTTAAATAAGGTGATATTCCCATGTTTTGCCATCATTGGACCATTTTGAACATGTTAAGCTCTGCTAAGCAGTGTGAAAATCTGCTAGGCTGTGTTAAACAGTGCTAACTGCTGAGCACTGCTTAACAGTGCAAAAATCCACTTAACAGAGCTACCTGCTGCTTAGCATTCATGTCTAAGTGATACTTAAGCCTGATAAGCATAGCTGAGCATTGCTAACCATTGCTCACTTTTCATTTTTAGAAAATATCAGAATAATGACTTAATTTAGTCAGTGTATATAATTCACTTTACATGATACACCTCTATGTGCTTTTATTACATTAGCAAGGGGTGTGACTATAATGTATGGGACACTTATGTATGCATGGGTGGTGTCACATGTTATATGCACTCACACTTCCATTTTACACCAGCTACACTACCCTGGTTGACAAAAACATTTACTACATAATTTAATATGAAAAAAATATTTTAACACTGCTTTCCATATAAAATAACTTGTCTGTCTTGGCACTCAAACCGTGAATGCCTACATGTAAAGCCAATACTCTAATCATTACACTATCTCAGCTTGGGAATTTCAGCTTTATATTTTTATTTATATCCTATGGGATGTTTAAGCAATGCTAAGCAGGGGGCCATAACACGCATACCCGCTCAGCTGTGCTTAAACATTCCTTAGTATGGGAAAACAAATAATTATTAATATTAATAATTATTATTATATTATATAGTGAGTATTGTGGTTTTCTGACAAGTCATTGAGGACTGAAGTCAGGAAAAAATGGCATACATTTGACTTTCAGACTTCTATCATATGGAAATTAATGATAATGCATAATCTGTTTTCTATCAACTTTCTAAGCTTGTAAGAACAATATTTATGAAATGTCCCTATTTTTAGGGCTTTGTTCCTGCATTATTTGTGCCTTTGTCTACATGGACTGCAGTCAGTAAATAATGGCATACATTTGACTTTCAGACTTCTATCCTTCGGAAATTCATGCTAATGCATAACCTGTTTTCTATCAACTTTCTAAGTTTGTAAGAGCAATATTTATGAAGTGTCTGTATTTTTAGAGGTTTGTCTCCCCATTATTTGTGCCTTTGTCCACATTTCCTGCTTTAACAGGTTGCAAGGTGTCATAAGGCATGTTTACAATGTAGGGCTTGCATCACAGAACCTGTCATACACCCCCTGCATTGCTTTCCTGCTCCACTATGTATTTCAGTGTCCACGGGAACTGAGATGCTAATTTATTTCATTTCAGTGTCCGCGAACACTGAAATACTGGCATAATATTAGAGAAATTCTCTAATATTATGCCACATAACTTTTAGAAAGTGCCGTACAGCACTTTCTGAGGGCAGGGGCATGTTAACTGTGTGAGCATGCCCCCTGCACTCGTTCACTGTTTGTGTCCATACAACCATTATCAGTAGCATGCCTTCATGAATATGCAAGGCACAGTGCTGTTAGGGCTGTGCGGACATGAACACGGTTCACTCTGTGCAGGAATAGCACTATTCCTGCATTGAGGTTGTTGAATCCCAGGGTTAGTTTTTGCATGTACTTTGGATGAAATAAATTCCAAACAGTAGAGGTCCCAGGACTGATCCCTGTGGAACACCACTGGTTACAGGTCTGCTGCTGGAAATGGATTCCCCTATTTTGAATATATGTTTTCTATCAGTGAGCCAGTTAGCGAACCATCTAATTATATAAGGGTTGATACCTAGCTGGATGAGTTTGTCAATCATGCCTTAGTGTTAAAAGCCTTGGCTAAGTCTAGATAGGCTGTATGCACTTATTTCCCCTCATCCAGGGCCTTAGAGAGTGTCTCGAAGAAGTCCACCAGGTTTAACAGGCATGATCTACCTTTGACAAATCCAAATTGAGTACGGTCAAGTGTTTTGAGATTACCTATACCTATGTTGATAAAGTCCATGATGATTCGCTCCCTGGCCTTGCAGATAAGGCTAGTCAGGATAGTTCCTGGGGTCAGTGGAATCACCATCTTTCTGCAAGGAAATAACAGTGGCCATTTTCCATTCAGCTGGGACAAAGCTGGTGCTTTAACTATGATTGAAAGAGTACCCAGTGATGTTGCTAATTCTTGTTGTAACCCATGCAGGACACAGCCTGGGATGCTATCAAGTCCCATAGATGCTGTGTTTTTGGCTTTAGAGAGGGTTTTATGACCTGCTGTTAAGAACTACAAGGTAGGTGACAGGTGGTAGGGATGTCATGGGGTACGTGCGGCAGGGACAGGGGAGTGAAGTTTTCACACAACCTGTCAGCCAGCTGGTCAGCTATGTCCACAGGCTCAGAATATGTGGCATCATTAACTACTGATTTGGCACAGATCTGGGTCTTTCCTTTTAGGTTATGGATGTAACTAAAGAATGCTTCATGGCTGTCCTTAGTTGAGGAAGCTACTTTGGAATCATAGTTTGCTTTGGACAACTTCACAAGGAGTCTTATTTGCTTATTTAAGCTGAGGAGGGAGTGTTTCCAGTTTAGAGTTCACTCCCTCTTACTCTTAGATAGCAATTTCTTCCTGTTATTGTAAAGCCTGTTAATGGCAGTTGTCCACCAGGCAGGTTTGCTCTTCCTTGAGGAGCATGTTTTGGTCCTATCAGGTATGACTTAGTCAATGCATTTATACAGGTGTTTGTATAAAGCATTGCTGTAGAACTCGGCATAGTTGTCAGTTCCTTCTGAGGGGGGATATGCAGTTAAGCTATTTATACCATTCCATAAGAGATTATAATCTGTTTTGGAGAAGTTGTTTAGTTTGGCTGTCACTGTGTGTGTGTGTGTGTGGGGGGGGGGGGGTCAGGTGTGATAGTTATTTTGAATAAGACTGACTTGTGGTCAGATATCACCAGGAAAGACTTCACAGTGGGGTGCTACAGTGGTCCACCATAATGGTAAGAACCAGATCCAGGATGTTGGCACCCTTTGCAGGGGTGTCAACCAGCTGGTACAGGAATTTAATGAAGTCAAGGAACCTATGGCAAGTGAGTTTGAGCATGAGTAATTTACCAAGTCAATGGTTGGGTAGTTAATGTCACCCAAAACCATGGTGTCATAACAGTACCTGTTGTTGAGAAACCTGATAGAGTCAAGTAGATCCAAATAGGCAGAGTGGGTGTTCTGATTCATGGAGGGGGTCCTGTAGCTGGCAATGACTTGAATAGGTGTTCTACCAACAGTTAATTGCATCTGAAGTATCTCCAGGGAATTATACTGTTTAACCAATCTGGAGGTGTATCTATCTTTAACAAAAATTGATACACTGCCTCCTTTAGGTTTCATGCCTTCAGTTTTTGGTCTGAATGTGTGAAAGAAGGTGTAACCCAGTATGGCTGGGGTGCTCTCCACAGCGCTGAGACAGGTCTCTCTGACTGTACAAATGTCTGCATCTTCCAAGGTGAGGACTGCTTCCAGTTAGTGAAGTTTCAGGTTAAGACTCCTAGTGTTTAGCAGCATAACCTTGAGGTTGTTTTTAGATGGAGTTTTTACACTAGGAATTTTGTCCTTGAGACACTGTCTAAAAGGCACTATTGGGGTCGCAAAAACCTTAGCCAGTATCCAAAATTTCAGGGGTGACAAATGAAGGCCATCTCTGGTAAAGCATCAAGTTCTGTTGATCATGTCATCCTAGGCTGACAGATACTGGATCCCCTTAGCATGACACAGGAAACTAAGCCAATTATTGAAGTCAATATTTTCTGTTTGTACTGAGGCATCATCCTAGGTGAAGGTAAAAATGCTGCTTAAGGCTAGAGACATACCTGCCTGAGACACATAGTCCTAGAGGTCAGTCATGTCTCTCTTCATATAGTTCAGAGAAGTACATCTCAAGTTGTTCAAACCAACATGGACTATGATGGAGTCATAGTCCATGTTGGTGTATACAACACCAACATGGACTATGACAAAGTCATAACAGTACCTGTTGTTGAGAAACCTGAGTGCATATGTGATATGGTAGATCCTGACACCTGACAGACAGGTGATTATGACCTTTTTATTATCCAAGAAAATCAAACGAACCAGAAAATATTCCCCAGAACAAAGGCCACACTCCACGATATTGCAAACTCTGATTTATTGTTGTACAATACAAACACTGTTGAGCGCTTTCATCTATCCAACATAGATTTCATCAGAACAAATAGCAACTCAATAACCAAACTTTAAATAGTTAAAGAACCGCCCAAAATACCACCTGATCAATTTGTATTCAATTAAGATTTAAAAATATATACTTTCACAACATCATATTCCTGAGTAAAATATGGTAATAATAAAAAACACACTATTATATTAGTACATTAAATAATAAAATACACCATATGACTTATTTGACTTGCCAATACATACAATTATGTGCCTTTTTTAAAAATAATATAATTACCTATTGTCCATTTAAAATTATACTTGCACATGAAAATATGTTTAATATGCCCAATAATGCATTTTATTATACTTTAGTAACTTTATAAATATAAATTGAATATGTACATGAAATGTATACATAAAATATAATAATGTTCAAAAAAAAAAAAAACATGATATGACTACTGTGATAACCCATTATGAGGGGTTTTGTGGGGATATACTCATTAATGCCTGGAAAGCTGGCGGCATTGAGTCTGATCTGCCACTTAATCTCTCTTTCCCCAGGTATGGCTTTTATGTTACCTCCCCTAGGATTACATTTGACCACTTCTAATATAGCAAATTTAAATGTTTCACAGCCTTGGCTGTCCTCTATATGTCTTGACAATGCATTATTCTTATCTTTTTTCTTGATACAATATAGGTGGTCATAAATCCTATTTTGGAGCCTTCTATCCGTTTTCCCAACATAAAAACTGGGACAAGAGGTGCACTTCCCCAGGTATACCGCATGTTGCGATTGACTTACAAAGTGTAGACTTAATTGTATCAAGGTTTTAAATGTAAGTAAGCAGCACACATTTCACAGTATATGTTCAGTAACATCCAATCTCCCCTTCATTTCTTGACAAGCTCATCCCATTTAATATCCTTGCACATTTTAAAGAACATGATATAGCATGCCTTACAGACTGCATGTCTCAGATTACTGCTCAGATAAGACAAAACTGAACAACAATCACAGAGAGATAAGACAGAGCTGCATTTTTCATGCAATAGTCATAAATGGTTGTGTGATCACTCAGTGCCCTACATCTGAATTTAATACATGTACAAGCAGCTGTCATATGTTTTGTTAGTAATGCGGATGATGTTACAGTTGGTTGTTTGCAGAATGATTTCAGTTCCCTACGGCAAAACTGTTTGTGTGGCAAGGGGGGGGGGCACCCTTACTCTGTTCTGAAGGTTCATTAGAATGAGAGTTCAAATCCAGACCTGTGTGAAAATATTTCATGTGTACCAAAATCAATTGTGTAGTATACCTCTCAACCTCTTACTGCAAGACAAAGCCATAAATAAAAGTGGGACAAAGGCCCAAAATAGGGACAATTTTTAAATAATTCTCTTAAAAACTTCCAAAGTTGATAGAATAACATGTATTGCATTTGCATGAATTTTCTGAAGCATATGAAGTCTGAAACTCAAATGTCTGTCATTATTTTCTAACATAAATCTTTAATGATCTGCCACTAATTTTCAAGAAAACCACAATTTTATGAAAAACACACCAAAAATGCAAGGCAAAAAATCTGGACATTCTGGAAAATCTGTACAGTTGAACGGTATGTTGTATAGTGTATATTTCATAGACTTTTATTTGTTTTTTATGCTAGTGTTTGTGCTGTGAGTGGCTTAGCACAAACAAGGTAAACAGAGAAAAACAATGAATGCCAGTTTTAGTTGTGCTTATCTCGTTTGCATGATGCTTACCACACAGGAAGGAGACAGAACACCTTCAGACAGTGTAGACAGTGCAAATGTCAGAAAGGGTACATTGTTGCAATTTTTTCTTTCTATCGCACAGCACAACTAAGCAATTTTAAGGGCAGTTATCAATTTTCCCCAACACCTGCAGCCATTGAACACCTGCAGATAGGATGCACTCAATAATTTAAAATGGATACAGTCTATTAATTCTGCTGGGCACTGCACAAGCATGCTAAGTGGTGTCACATGGCAGTTAACACACAAAACTTAAGAATGAATAGGTAATTGTGCAACTGTCATTTAGCTATTCCTGTGGCAGCAGGTGTAAGTATAGGGCTGTAATACAGATAATCCTGAATTCTAATACAGGACATTACAGACATTTTTGCTGTTGTTCCATTTCACTATCAACTACATGAAATGCAATATATTTTTACTGTTGTGAAAGTCCAATTTATAGCAATGAACAGAAAAAATACAAGTGTTAAACTTTCTTGTGACAACATGTGTAAGTGTAGGGCTGCCATACACATGTTCCTGAATTCTAATACAGGGCATTCCAGACATTTTTGCTGTTGTTCCATTTCACTATATATTCAGTATCACTTATAACACTTTAGATAGTCGAGCTTATATGAACTATATGTATGGATGAGACACTCTTATTGCGTTTTCAAATGTATGATTGAAGGTATACTGTCTACTATATTTATATAAGTATATTTTTGCTATCTGGACTTGGATGGCCTTCACACTTAAATAATACTCATATACAAATGAAGCTATATACAATAACATTGTTAGGTAACACACATACATGGTTAACACCTTAAACTGTCAGCTGTATTTATGAATGATTCATGACTATGTCTGAGCAGCACTTCTTCTATGGAAAAGATGGAAATTCACCACTATGGAAGACAATGTATTGTTCCTAATGCATAGGGTTGAATCCCACACTTTAAAAATCAATTTTATCTGTATATAAAGCCAAAACAAAAATGTGTCGGGTCTTGAAATTTATGCCCCCACTGCATGTCTGCAAAGTTAACTCACCTAACAGCATATTCCAATTTTAAAAATGCATTTCCAACCTACACCATCAAACACCTTTCAAACTAATGTTAAATGTCAGATTAACTTTACAATTTCAAAAAATGCTTTCCTCCATGCTTGGCACTGCCACTCTCCTCTTAATGTGACAAAAATGCAGTTGGCATTGTTTCTCACGTTTGCACCCTACCAGTAAACATGGTAACAGGAATTAGCAGGAAATCATTAGTTGCTATCGCTCTACATTTGGGATTAGACATGTCTGGCATTAGAGGGGAAGGTGCCCATTTTAAGGTGCAGAGGTGGGGTGTTAAGGAGTCCAGGATATTTATTGGACTCCTGGTAAAGTGCAAAGCCAACAGCTCCTACAAGGAACTATTCTGGCTCCCATTATAGGTCTGAGGCTTGGAGTAGTTTGGCTAAGGCTGTATCCAGTGTGACTGACATCCCACACATTGTAGAACAGTGTAGGCACAACTCAACAACTTACTAAGATGTAAGACAAATACGCCCAACCAGTAGCTGACTGAATTTCAAACTGGTGACATCCCACAGTTGTGTAAGTATGCTAATAAAGACATTTTTAATACATCTAAAGCTAAACATGGACACGTCTGTCATGCATAATGATCTTCTGTTCTTTTCTTTGCATTTCACAGCTAATGTTGAAATATAGTTGAATCGGCAGGCTCATACTGAACATCTTGAGAGACTGAGGGAAGCAAGTGGTATGTATGCAGAACAACAGAAGTGTTATTGTAGGTTTAAATGTTAATGATATATTTTGTATTATTCTGTACAGTAGTAGCAAAGTGAGCATGCATATCCTAACTGTAAAAGCAAATATGCATGCATAAGTCTGTAGCACAGACCAACTTTAGGAGTCAAGTGTAGGACTGTAGTCAGAAGTTGTGGGCTCAAATACCATAAACAGCAATTATACAATACTGCATTTCCTTCATAATATTACATAAATTAAACTCTATACAAGTGACATAAATATCCTGCTGTTAACTGTAATCAGTATACTTGGACCAAGCATATGTGCAATATATGCATATTGGAAGGATTACGTTAAGCAATCCATAATTATAGTTTGTAGTTGATAAGATGTATGCTTAAGTATAATAGTTCAGATAAAATAGTTGTATAATTGTGATAGTATATTGTATGTCGCATATGATGGTACTGATTTTATCTTTTTTTCTCTCACCTCAAACCTTATTTTTTTTTCTTATTTTCTATTGTGTGCCATCAAAATGTCTCCATGCTGTCCATCTGTAACAAACCACTAAATGCTTTGCAGCACAGAGAGTAGGCCAGCCCCAGTGAGTCAGCTTGCACCCCCTCCACCTGCTCCAGGTCCGATGCCCAGCACATCTGGGACCTAACATGGCAGCACTGCCTCTGCTGCCTATGCACTTCTTGTGCCCTCAGGTAGTACTACCCTGTCAGGTGGTGCTGTGGTATCTTCCATGAGTAGTGGTGGAGGTGGGGATTTCATCACCAACCAGGAGATGCCAGGGTTGGTGCGTAGGGTTGTGTACCGCACCATCGATTTACACCTACACTGGATAGAGAGGCTGCTTTCCTTCATGCTACATAGGAATAGAAGACATCAAGCACTCCAGCACCCAGCAGAGTAAGCAGAGAGTGATGACGGTCCTGTGGGTGAGGACTAGATTCTCACTATTTCCATGTTTGGTGGGCATGAGTTGCATTGTCCCCTCCCTCATCCCAATCATGGTGTCCCTCATATTTTGTGTCCCTCACCATCCCTGTGTCTTCTCTTTTGTGTCTTGTTTGTTTGCATTTGCTTCCTCACCTATCCAACTTACCTGACCCAGAAATACCAACTTTCCTTACCCAGTATTCTTCTCTTACCGAACTAAAAAAAATGGGCACCTGTCCCACAAAAAAATGTCATCACAAACATAGCTCTCCATTTCAAACATGTGTCTTCTTGACACACTTGATTTGGTCCAATTGGCTATATAACATGATTCCATTGTAGTCACATCACTTTGAGGAGGTGACAGTCCAAATTCAGCTAATATGCAGTACATATTTTCAGTTTACACTGTTAAAGAAATGGGTAGCCATGGTTCTTTCCTACCTCCCTCCTGCACATTACTGTATTTATTTCTCTTTTTTCTTTCCACTGCTTGCTCCCCATTTCACCACTTTCCTATCTACCCCATATTAACACATATAATCCGGTCAAAAAATAGAATCACACACAACACACATATGTACCAAAAAAGCAATGGAGCCCTGCACTTGTTTGGTCTCTACATTTACACAGAGTTGGGCATCATGCACCAATGCCAAGGGAAGGTAAACATCTCTTCTGTGGTACAGTTTAACTCAGCACACTGCTTCTTAAACATGTCACACTAAAGTAAAACATACTAGCACAATGTGACTGTAGTATAAGAATAATTTCACTGCATTATCACTATTTATTTAAATAGTAACCAACAGTGAATGCAGTACAACAATAATTTCATTGCAGTATCACTACTTATTTAACAGTATTTCATACACCTGGATTCGAACCCAGTATCATCTGGGGTCCAAAAGTAATGGGTCAATGCATTTACACCTGCTGCAACAGAGCCAACTAAGCAGCAGGTGTGTTTCATACACTCAGTATTAACTCTCAGAATTTTAGCAACAAGCCTCATGTTTGTGCACTGCATGCCCTCTGTATGCCCTTTGTGCAAAGAGAGAAACCAGTAGAACTGTCTATTCTGCATGCGCAAATGCTTTACCAGCCATTGCACAAACCTACTGCTCACTGTTGCGCTATGCAAACTAAACATTAGCATGTATTAATTCTGTTTACTGTCCAATAAACAAATAAGATGAACTGAAACTACACTCCAACCAAAAAAATAAAAGGAAATAATAGTATCTCAGTAGCCAATTCATTTAGGACACCACAGAATTCATGGAATTAATGAAAGAATACTTTATTAAATAAAATAATAAAGATTAAGTGCTTTTGTTCAACATTTTACATGGACTTCATCAGAATCAAACACTTCACAAAGGGAGTATCTATATATAGGAAATTGCCTTAATAAATTCAAATTAAAGAATTAAAATAACTCACTTAGTATTTAAAGGGGCCACACAGTAAAACAAGTAAGACTGATAAAAATCAAAATAAAGAACATATTAAACACATTTTAACTAAAAACACACCTTTCTTAATAAAAAAAAATGTAAAAAGTATATAAAAGCATTGCCATAGACCTCAAGATAAATCTGACCTAAGATTTAAAATTGGTTGAAGAAAAATATTCTCATTAATGCCTGGGAAATATGAGGCATTCAACTTCAACTGCCATTTAACTTCCCTATCCTCCAACAGGGTCTTGAAATTTTCACCTTTGGGGTTACAACAAATCCATTCCAAAATACCAAATTTAAATGTGGTACAATTGGGACTGTCAATAAGGTGTTTGAAAAGGGTATTATTATTATCCTGCTTATGTATCTGGTATAAATGTTCATAAATCCTGTTTTTGAGGGCCCTGTTAGTCTCACCAACATAAAGTGCTGGGCAAGCCAATCATTTTGCTAAATAAACCACTTTCTTTGTTAAACAATTATCCTTCTTCAATATCACTTTAGTCCTACTAATATTATCAAGAAGACGGTACCCAGAATCAATAATGTAAGGATATTGCTTACAGAACCCACATTTCTTTGTGCCCCCTTCATTTCATTTGTCTACGTCCTTTACACATTTGAAGTTGGCTTTTAAATTAACCTCCATGTAAAAAAAATGAGGGTTTGCCCCCAAAAATTGATAAATAGCAGTGTTACCCCTCAAAATATTACAATTTTTAATAAAAAAATATCTGTAATATATTTATCATGGGGGCCATATTCTAAAACTAAAGCTCTATCATAATTATTAATATTGTGTCTTTCATTACTCTGCTCAAGACTCACACCTAATAAAGGTTTATTCTTAAGCTCCCACTGTGATAAAACATAACCTTTGACATCATCAATTAACTGTGGGGGATACCCCCTCTGTAAAAACATACCCCATATAAAATCACACTCCTTTTTTACATCCTAATTCTGGGAAGTCATTCTAGATGCCCTTATATACTGCCCTGTGATAATGTTTCTTTTCTGATTAAAGGGATGACAGCTCATGTATTCTAAATAAAAATTACTAAAGGTTGGTTTTCTAAATATATATTAGATTTAAAGGCAAACCCAGTATGGAAAATTAATGTACCCAAATAATGAATACTTACCCTACTATACTGATGGGTGAATTTTTAAAAAGGGGATGTTTGCTTTAAATAATTCATAAAATATTATATTTGTAATTCTGACCTTTTCCATAAAATAAATATATCATCTAAAAATTGAACATATAAATTAATATACTAAACAACTCATTCTTAAATATAAAACTAGATTCCCATTCTAGCATTATTAGGTTTGCATAAATGGGGGCATATGAAACCCCCATAGCTACTCCCTTAACTTGTTTATAATATTCCCCTTCAAAAAAAATAAAATTATTTTCTAAAACGAAGGCCATTAAACCACTAATTAAATTCAGTTTATCAAAATCTAACTTAGAATACCTCATCATGCTTCTATAAAAAATCTAATCCATCCTCTTTTTGTATAGAAGTAAATAAGTCTATGACATCCACTGTAAGAAAAAAAAATCTTTAGAACATGAAGAACCTTTTAAACATCATAAAAATTCCCAAGAATTGAATACTAAATGTTCAACATTAGAATAAATAGGTTTTAACCATCTGTCTAATACTACCCCAAAGGAGCATGTCTTAGATCTACTACCAGAAACAACAGGATAAAATGGGGGCTTTTAATACTCTTGTGAATCATGGTAATACCAAATATTGTAGCAATTACTGGTTTCTTTATAATTAATTATAAATGTCATAAGTTATTCTCTGATCAAGCAGATCCTGTTCCAGATAAGAGTCTATTCTTTGATAGGCTATATTAATTTAATTTGACAAAACTGGCTCATATATCTCAGAATCACTTAAAATATCATACATAACTTTATATTATTCTAGAGAATCAAATAGAAATATCCCCCATCCTTATCCAGTTTCATTATTCAGATAGAGTTATCATTTCTAACCTTCTGAAACAAAACCCACTCATCCTTAATTAAATGATAAAAATTATTATTTTTCCTATTGTATTTTACTTGTAAGTTGTATTCCATTATTGTATTTTCTAATACTAATAGGGTAAGATGTAAGGGGGGGAGTAAACTTACATTATTTTCTTTAAGCTGAAACCATTATTCTTAACATCACTTCCCTTGTCTTTGACATTAATAGCTAGATTTTATTTTCTAGCAAATAACTTTGTTTCAATTAGAGTAGCTTCTGTAGAACAGGGTGTGTGTTGTAACTTTAAGAAGTATTTCAAAGTGAGGGAAAAGTGAACAAAGCAAAGTGAGCAGAACAAAGTGAGCAAAGCATTTCAAAGTGAGTTTAGATAGAGAGCACATGCAGGCAGCAGTGCCATTTTGAGAGAATAGCCAGAGTATTAACATGTATGAGTGCAGTAGTCAATCTGTTTGTAAGTTCAAGTTTAAGTTACTAAGCTTCAATCCTGATGTGTTTGTATATAATAGCATTGCTTGAACTGAACCCACAACTGTACATCTGTTTTTTCATGACCAGATGAGCAACATGGTGCCAGAATGGGATCAGGAGTGAAACATCTTCAGGTCACGAGTGAAACTTCTTCAAGCCATGAGGTGCACAGTTATTGGTCAAGGTATATTGAACAGGTTGAGAGATACTGTGCTCAAATGATCTAGAAAGTTCAGAAACAAATTTCAGGTAATAAAGAAACTCGCATAAATGATTTATTTTATAAAGGAAATGATACGAAGCATTTGCAAAGCACAAAAATGCATTATTAATCAAATGCAAAGCACAAGGCATATTATTAATCAAACAAAAAGCACAGAACACATTATTAATTAAGCAAATTATTAATTAAGCGAATTGTTCAGAAGCATGATATTTGATAAAGTTATTTGAAATATTTATGAATACATTCAGAACTACTTCTAATATGTATAACAATCATGTCAGAAGTAAAATGAGTATAAGAAAAGTATAATGAGCATGATAAAAGTTAAATGAGCATAATGAGTACAATAAAAGGGCAAATTAAGCATGGAAAAGCAAAGCAGCTGCATTTTCTATTAAACTACTATGTTTTTTGTTATGTGCTAGTATTTTGGATTGTCTAAAGCTATTCAGAGCATAACCATAGTTGTTCAAAGTATCTCAGAGTGTGCAAAGTGTTTGCAGTGTGTACTTTATTACAGTACAATTATTTCAAAGAGCTTACTGTGTGCAAACTACAGTTATTTCACAAAGTGCAGCCAGAATACAGTCATTTTGAAAAGTTTCTTGTGCTATGTATATTTTATTCAGAAAGTGCAGTCATTTCAAAGCATTTCTTACACTGTATAGCATTATCTCACAAAGTCCAGCCATTTGAAGAAGGTCCTTGTGCTGCGTACAGTTTATTTATAAGGTGCAGTCATTTTAAAGTGTTTCTTACACTGATAAGGGGTGGTTTCACAAAGTACACTAATTTCACAGTGTTCTTGTGCTATGGAAGCTTATTTAAAAGGTGCAGTTATTTTGAAGAGTCTATTGTGCTGTTGAGCATAAAGTTCTGCCATACATTTCTTGCGTATAGGTGTGTGTGCTCGTGCATAATTCCAAAGGTCTTCATTACTGTGTGTCAGCATGACAAAAGCATTTTGCAGACCCAGTCCACTTGTGTTTGATCATACTATTGCAGAGAATTTCAGAGTATTTGAGCAGGAATATGATATTTTCATACAAGCAGCTGTTTCTGACAAAGATGCACATACAAGTGCATTTATTCTGCTTAATCTAGTGGGGTCAGAAATCATTGAAAGAGAGTGTTCATTTGTGTATGCACCAGCAGTGTATGCAGGAGAAGGCGAAAACTGCCATATTGTTATACAAACTGAATCAAGGGAGGACCCTTGAGTGCTTGAAAAGTACATTTAGAGAAATGTGTAACCTCCAGACAAATGTTACATTGGAGAGGCACTTAGTTTATACAAGGGATCAAAAGCCAGGAGAAACTTTTGCAGCTTACATTACTGATTTGCGAAACAAAGCTAAAATGTTCAGGTTTGGTGATTTGAAAGATGAGTTGATAAAAGACAGGCTTGTGCATGGTGTTAATAATGTTACTTTAGGAAAGATTTTGCTTTGAAACAGTGATTTAACATTGAGCAAAGCCATAGAGATTTGTCAGATACTCAAGCTTACAGAAAGGCACACAAATATGTTTGCTATTGATAAAAGCATATTTTTAACAGCCTCTAGAGCAAACATAGATAGCATGCAGCACATGACTAACAGGAACAGGCCCAAGCTTATGGTAGCTGCAGCCCCCGCAGGATTACTAGGGAGAGCCCGTACCTTTCCAGCAAGTTCTAAGACTAGCTCTGTAAAATGGACATGCTCAGTGCAGCATAAGTGTGAGTCAGCAAAACCCAAGTCAAGTTTCATTGTTAACTGTCATAATTGCAGTACCAATCACGAGTCCAAAAGAGAAAAGTGCTTAGCACTTGGTCAGCAATGCCACAAGTGTCAAAAATGGAACCACTTTCATAAGCTTTGCAAATCAAGCAAGCCTCATTCATTTATTAAGAAAGGTCACCCAAAAAAGCAAGTTGATCATATAGAAAGCTGCAACTCTACTTTCTATGTAGATGGTGTATCAGTGTTTGGTGAAAATGTTAATGTAGTAGATTTGTTGGCAAAAAACAAAGTTTTTAGTACTGTCATGATCAATGGTAAACCAAAAGAGCTCAAAGTAGATACTGGTTCAAAGTGCAATATTATGTCAACAGAAGCATTTGCTAGAGTAAGAGCTTATGAATGATGTAATTTGGCCAATTATGCAAAGCTTGTTACTTATGAAGGAGAAGAGATTCAAACCAAAGGCTCAGTAATGCTTTCATGCTGTTCAGCTGGGAACAGTTACAGCTTCCAATTTTATGTAGTCAAAAGACCTGTACGGTCATTATTAGGTCTCATAGACAATTTAAGAATTAAGCTGTTTTCCTTTACCAAAGAAGTCCACCATGCTCCAGTTTCACTGATACTATTTTCTCAGACTATGCTGATGTTTTCAAAGACAAGCTAGGTAAAATTCCAGTTGTGTACTCTATGAAATTAGACCCAGAGATTAGTCCAGTGGTCAGACCAGTGAGAAGAGTTCTGATAGCTATGAAGGATAGAGTAAAAGTCCAGCTAGATAAGATGGTGCAGCAAGGTGTGATTTGTCCATTTACACAACCAACTGAATGGGTGTCTTCCATGGTAGTCACTTATAAGAAAAGCTCAGATGAAATCAGAATATGTATTGACCCAATAGACTTAAACAAAACATTAAAGAGACCCCACCATCCTATGAGTACAGTCAAGGAAGTTGCTAACCTCATGCTGAATGCCATTGCTTTTTTCTGTCTTAGTGAAAAAGAGTTCATTTTGGCAAATAATGCTTGGTCACAAATCTTCACTACTGACTGCATTTAGCACACCATTTGGTAGATACAGATTTTTCAGAATGCCTTTTGAAATAAGTTCAATGTGCATGGAGCAATTTTTTTCTGGTTATCAGTGTGGTATAATAGTGGATGATTTACTAGTTGGAGGCAATTGTGAAACAGAGCATAACAGAAACCTCAGGAAAGGTATGGAAAGTGCACATGAAGTGAATCTAAAGCTCAGTCCTCTGAAATGTAAATTCAGCTACCAGAAGTTACTTATGTAGGTCATTTATTTACCAGTTCAGGCTTACGATCAGGTCCTTCCAAACAAACACCGATTCTTGAGATGCCGCTCCAGACAATGTTGAAGCCTTACAGTGTTTTCTTGGCATGGTTAATTATTTGTCAAGTGTATACCAGACTTCAGTGAATTATCAGCACCATTAAGAGAGCTGACGCACAAACATGTTACCTGGTCATGGTTGGAACAACGCCAGAGAGCATTTGATGACCTTAAAGAGAAAATTGCCAGTCCACCTACGTTAAGCTACTATGATATCCACAAACCAGTGATTCTTTCCTACGATGCTTAAAAGTTTGGTCTTGGTGCAGTTATTCTTCAAGAGGGTACACCAGTAGCCTATGCATCTAGAACTCTTACCCAAACCGAGATGCATTATGCGCAAATTGAGAAAGAACTTTTGGCTATTGTGTACACATGTTGTTTGACGTTCCATAATTATATTTATGGTCAAGCTATCCAGATTGAGACTGATCATCAGCCTCTAGTCACGATTTTAAAGAAGCCTATGTATACAGCACCAGCAAGACTACAAAGAATGATGCTTAGATTCCAAAAGTACAACTTCAAAATGGTGTATACAAAAGACAAACTTCTTTATCTGGCTGTTACCTTATCCAGATCACCCAGAAATACCACGGAAAAGCTTGATGCAGATAATTTTGACTTCAATGTCATTGAAGTGCAGAATTTTTCTACCAAAAGACTTGATGAGCTAAGAGATCATACAAAGACTAATCCAGTTTTGCAAAAGCTCAACCATTTCATCAAGGTTGGATGGCCATCAAAGCAATCTTGTGTACCAACAGAAGTGCAATCTTATTTTCCTTACAGAGATGAGATGTTAATGGAAGATGGTATCATTTTCAAAGGTCCTAAAGTTGTTGTTCCTGCTTCCTTACAACATGAGTACATCCAGATTTTGCATTATGGCCACCCAGTTTCTGAATCCACCAAAAGAAGGATGAGAGGACTAGTATTTTGGCCTTCTCTATCAAAAGATATTGATAAAGTACTTTTATCTTGTTCAGTCTGCAATAGTACTAAACCTCATTTGCAAAAAGAGCCACTTCAGTTAAACCAGATTCCTGAACTACCTTGGTCAACAGTATCCATTGAAATACCTAGTGTTGGTAGTCTCTTATTTAAACTGGTTTGAGATTGATCTGCTACATAACCTAACATCCAGTACTGTCATTACTAAGTTGAAAGGTCATTTCTTTGTCCGTGGTAGTCCACATAAAGTTATTTCTGACAACGGAGCCCAGTTTATCAGTCAGCTATTTCAGAAATTTGCAAAAGAATGGAACTTTATTCACGTTACCATTAGTCCTGAATATCCACAGTCAAATGGCCTAGCTGAATGTGCAGTGCAAAGTGCAAAGCAATTACTAGAGTGGTCAAAGCATAACAATACCAATGTTTTCTTAGATTTGCTTAATCTCAGAAATATACTTCGTGACAATTTACTTGGCTCACCTGCTCAGAGTCTTCTGTCTAGGCAAACCAGAACAACCTTGGCTGTCACTTCCACTTTGTTGTTGCCTAATGCTAAAAACACCAGAGCAATCACAGCCCAAATATTCAGAAAGGGTTATTTCAGAAGTCCAACTATGATTAAACAAGCAGATTTCTTCATCAATTGAAAGGAGAAATAGGGAGGATGCAAATGACTAAAGGTTTTGATCAAATTGCTCAAGTGAGAGGTATATGTGCCAAGCTGAGATCCTACTTAGTGGAATCTGAGGGTATACACTACAGAAGAAATTGCAGGCATCGTCTTCTGATGTCTGAATCAATATCACAGCATTGCACCTGTGATACAAACTCTAAATCTCAGAACACTTCAGACTATATTCCTGTTGAAGGACATGTCTCAGTACCTATTCTCATTCCTGATGATGTCCCAGATGTTCCTGAAGTTGAACATTCATTAAAGACAGTCCCTGTTGCTAAACCCAGTCCTAGTTTTTATGTCACACATTCAGCTTATATTTCCAGACCTAGCGTAAAACACACAGCAACCTAGACATGATTGTTTTATTTGTAATTAGTTCTATATAATTGCATGTCAAAAGATTATTTCTGTACAACTGCATGTTAATGATTGTTGTCATTATTACTGTGCATGACCTATTTGTCAAAGAGGGAGGATGTAGAAAAATGTGCATGTTGTAACTTTAACAAGCATTTCAAAGTGAGGGTACGTACATATAAAAAGAGAGCACATGCAGGCAGCAGTGCCATTTTGAGAGAACAGTTTGGATAATAAGACTTACCGAGGCGCATATGCATACACATAACTTCTTGTCTGCACAAAACATGCCCAATCAAATTAATATTTAATGTCTACATGCCTTAGTTAAGTGCTGTTAAATGCAATGTGTCTTTGCATTAACAAAGAAACCTTAACACCAGTTTGAGAGCATTAGTCAATATTTTTTCATCTACCAGTAAACTATTGGCATAAATGAACCAGAATCCTGGAAATCAATATTCATTCAGGATGATAATCTGGAGAATGAAATGAAAGTCCAAAGAACAACTCCTTATAACAGCCTTGGAAAATATTCTGATGAACAAAACCATTCAAACTAAATGAACAAACATACAATAAACAATAAACAGTCTCCTCTCATTTGTTTTACATATATGATTGTCTACTCCTATTAGTCTGTGCTGTCACTTTCCCATTTCTTCTTCTTCATACTGGAATGGCTAGAATGGAACTTCAGAAAACTGATGTCATATTCTTTGAAGTGTCAGCCTCATCAAATTCTGAGCAAAATGCTGCTGAATATTGCCTATTGTATGCCATTAAGTCTACTTTGTTTTTCCTTCAGATCCACTTCCACCATCCAGTTAGCTACACTGATGTTAAACTGAAGCCTTGTTTTGGAATGGTCTTCCCAAAAAATGATTAGACAGATAAGGAAATCTGAGAAGCTCACTATTAACTAAAGTTGGCTGGGTATGATATCCTTACTCTAACAGATTCAAAGAGGGTATCAGAACATGCATGAAAAGAGAAAACATCTCATAAGAGAAGTGTTGGTTGATAAATATGCATGGCATAAGTCAAAGCTGCATGCCCAGATTAAGTTAAATCCTGAGAGTCTTTGTTGTGTAGAACATGAGAAATTATAAGTCATCCATTCTGAGGTTACAAATGCATTATTTATTTATTTAGTTAGTTAGTTAGTTAGTTAGTTAGTTAGTTATAGTATTTTGTCCAGGGTACTGAACTATAGACCCACTGGAGTCAAATACATTAATAATGATAGAAAGGAGAAAAAATAATATAGTTTCTGCTACATTTTACATAGACTAGAACATAGATAGTGTGGGTGCAATAACAATATTTACAAGGTGTTATCTCTGAAACACTGGAATTGTATTCTATAGCAATAACCCACGCCTGGGTGTGGGTAATGCGGGACTTACCCACGGTTGGTGTGGTTTGGTCCCGAGGGCGAAGCCCAACTTTCCAAGGGAGAGGGAGGGATATATGACAAAATGTGGACATTGTGCACAATGTCCCTATATTTTAGAATCTAGTAGCATTTGTATAAGGGCTTATGGCTATGTTCACATGAAAGGAAAATATAATTGTCTAAGCAAATGTGTAGTTTATATTACAATCTGTTAAGTATGTGACCAATTTTATATCAGAAAAACAATTAATGGTTTAAACAGGCATATTTATCAGCATGCTTATGACATCAAGAAAGACAATGTGAATAACGCCTTGGCCAAACATACAATGGAATATCCACAGCATTACTTTAAATTTTCTGTTTTAGAAAAATTCACATAGAGAATAGCAGGGGAGGGCCAGTAGATTGGTTCCTAGTGTATAAGGAACTCCTCTGGCTGCTCAGATGTAATGCCTTAAAAAAGCCTGGTTTGAATGACACGTGCTCTATTTCATGCTTTTTAAAACTCAAGTCCCAGTTTCACTTGTAGTAATTGTCATTTTATAAATTACATGGTATGATACACTGGTTCCCTGGTTAAAAGGAATTTAAATAAGTGAATGAGATTTTTTGGAACACTATAATTTATAATCATTGTAAAATAAAAGATGTAAGATGGTTTACAGCAGTGGACATTGCAAGTACGTTTTACCTGCTTGCTTGGGGTTATTAGGTTATATTGTGTTCTGGGTTGACTGATTGGGCTTTTAGCCTATAATTTCTTAAGATTTAAATATGTGATATATTGTATATAATCAAGTCTTTAATGCTTTTAATTTATTCTGATGGAGTCTTGAGGCGAATGCCAGATGAAAGCGTTCAACAATAAAAAGGTTCAGTTGTTGGACAGCTTGTCTCCTTGCAGTTTTCTTTCTTGGTATTTTGGTGCTTTGTATTCTCAGTGGGCAACATAGATAACATTCTTGGTATTGCAGTCTGCTACCACCCTCAACTACCATAAAAAAACAGTCTCTGGATGCCTAGAAAAGTGGGATTTGTCAATAAAATTACAAAAAGCACATGCATTACACTTCCTAGTACCTGTTAATCCCTCATAAACCAAAGAGGGTACCCTGGGATAACACAATCGTTGTTTCAACTTTTTTTATTTTTATCTATAAATCTGGGTCAAGGACCTACCACTCCAGCTACCTTTTCATCAATGGACAAAATGTGCCAATTTTTTATGTATAACTTCCCTCACCTTGTCCACATCATTGGTGTATGATATAACCACTGGCAACTCATTATTAAAACCAGATTCATTTGCCTTGACTCTTGGACCATCAGAAAAATAAGGTCTAGCTCTGCCCTCGCTCTCCTTGGTGACCTTCCAATATGCTTGATCTATTTCCATCTCATTATACTCCCTCCACATGAACTCATTCTTCAAACCTTCCAAGCCATTAGTAAAATTTAACTCCTCACATGATAGGCGGGACATCCTCATAGCTTGCCTTTTTATGATGTTAGAAAAGATGTGTTGAAGGTGCATGCTGTCCCTATGCAAAAAAGCCGGGTGGTAACAGTCCTTCCTGTGCATCCTTGTGGATAAACCACCTGTTCCTCCTCGAACCACCTCCACATCCAAAAAAATTAATTCTCTCAAAGGAGTATTTCATGGTGAATTTCCAAAAATTGCTGCTGGTATTAATATAGTGAAGGAAACCCATAAGGGACTCAATGTTCCCTTTCCATCCTACAAAAAGATCATCCACAAAGCATCTAGAGAAGCACACTTGACAGTTACCCCAGTATATGGTGATACTCCCATTCTGCCATTACCAAGTTGGCATAGGAGTTGGTGCAACTGGTGCCCATGGCCACCAGTGTCATTTGCCAATAGCAGATCTTATTGAAGTAAAAATATTATGTTCCAAAACTATTTCCAGTAGCAGCACAGTAAATCTATCTGTTGGATTACCATTCTGCTCTGTCTAATCAGATAAGCTCGGACCATACTTATACCTTTTTGGTTGGGTATACATGTAAATAATGATACCACATCGAACGTAACCAGAATGTCTATTGCCTCTCTACTTGGGCCTGACATTGCAGAGTATAGTTCATGTAAAAAATGCTCAGTATCTCTCAATACAGAGGGACAGGCACTAAAAACAGCTCTCAGCTGTTGGTCTAAGTAGATTGAAATGGGCTCCATCAGCCTCCCACCACCTGCCACTATGAGTCTAAATGGGGGATACACAAGATTTTTATGGATCTTTGGGAGACCATGCAATTGTGGTATTGGTGGTTTATTGACTCTGAAATACTCATACAGTTCCTTGGTAATCAAACCTAAACAGACACATTCTTGCAAAGCACTAAATATACGTTCCTTCATTTGTTGTACAATACTGGGTTCAACCACCTTATTATACATCTTATGATTTTGTGACATCAACTGAACCCCTTCATAGTAATAGTCGGCATCTAAGACCACCACTGGTCCCCCTTTGTCCTCTGGATGAATAGCCACACTAGAATTATTCTGTAACCCAAACATTGCTTCCTGATCAGCAACACTTAAATTACTTCTATTAAACTGCTGTCTCTGGCCAAAAGAACTGTATATATCAGATTCACATGCATGTAAAAAACACTTCAACAACTGGTGGTAAATTAGGCATATATAGGCTTGTTTTTTTAAAACTACAAACAACAGATTGTTCATTGTTGCAAAATGTCATTTTTAAAGCAAGATTACGAACAAACAACCTTAATTCAATCAAAACCTCAGTAATGTCAACATTCATGAATGAAGTAAAGCCCAGACCTTTGCTCAAAAATGATAGTTCGTCATCATTTAGAACATACTGGGAAATGTTCCACACTAGCCCTTTGATTGGGGCCCCACATTTTCTTCAGAGATCTCGTATTGCTGGATGGTGGTAGCTCCTTCCTTCTCTGCCTGCCATGCTGCATTTCCAGATCATGCAACTTCTTCTGTTAAGTTAGAAATGGAAGGCCCAACACTGGAGCAAACCTGTTCCTTCTGTAGCTGGATAGTTTTCCACCTTAATACAGGCACTGCATCAACCATAGCCACAGACTGAGTTGATTCCACTCCAGGGGGAGGTTCTGCAACCAGTGTGGAATACGTAGAAAGTGTTGGTGCTGGTGAGGTCACTTCAGCTGCTGTTTATTGTTTGATCATTGCTGTGGACTCCGAGCTCCTATCATCTCTTTCCCTCTCCTGCCATTCTTGAGTCCTTGGCCAAGTAATCACCTGATTAGAAGTAAAATCATTCATGTCCCTTGCTAGTTTTCTCCGTTTCTGCTGCAGAAGCCTATTGTCATATCTGTGCACTTTTTCAATCAGCTCATTTAAAAATAGATCAGCAGCTTCATCACCCAAAACAATTACTAACTCATTCTGTGTTGAATGATTTTATCATTCAGTTCCATCTCTACCAGAAGAAAATAACAACTAACAGTTTCAGATACACCCTGCTAGTTTCCAAATTGATTTTCTGCCACTGTGCCAGTAAATTAGGATACGTGTCCCCATAAGTTGGCATATTCAGGACCCTAAGACCCCTGGGCACAACGTTAAAATTAATACATGCCTCAAGATGGTAACACTGGCATTGCAGTCCCTTAAATTTATACACATTATTTTCAATTCCTTTCTTTAAATCACGAACCTTGTAGTCAGTTGTTCTCGGCAAATCCTGCTCACTGGTCACAAATGGTAACTCGCCAAAGAGTAGGGGATTCTGCTGCACGTACGTGAAATTATAAGGTTTGTTGTTCTGTCTACCAGAATGGTATCCATGAAGTTCAGTTTCCTCACAAGCCATAGTACCTTCTGTCATGTTTACTGGATATGACCTCCCAAGCAATAAAGACAAAACTGACCCACACCAGTGATAAAGTCCACGGATAAAAACTTAAGCATGAAAATCCAAAAATCCATATAACAGGCCTTGTTATTCTGAAGAAGTCCCTTGTATAGTCAACATGAAAGCACTAAATAAACCAGCACTTTGAGTGGGTCCAGTCTTTGTCTTGTCATCTGTTATATAAAAAAAAAAAAAAATGTTGAAACAACTATTGAGTTATCCCAGGGTGCCATGTTTGGTTACTGAGGGATTAATCCCTACTAGGGAACACTACTAAACCATTGTACATAATCACTTTGTTTTATATTTTCTAATGTTATCCAACTTCTTGTGCAATCTATGTAAGTTTGTCTATTTGGAGCTTTTCTCCCCAGGCCTCCACTGAAAATGGACATGTATCCAGTCGGACTATCCCAGTAAACAAATGTAAAATAAAATAAATAACAGGTACTAGGAAGTGTAATGCATGTGCTTTTTGTAATTTTGTTGATGAATCCCAGTTTTTTAGGCATCCAGAGACTGTTTTTTTATGGCAGCTGAGGCTGGCAGCAGACTGCAATACCAAGAATGTTATCTATGTTGCTCACTGCAAAACCTGTTTTAAATTTTATGTAGGCAAACTAATCGCTGCCTAAGGGAGAGCATTAGGGATCATACGTATTGCACCCAGAAAGGTCTTGAATATAGTCCCCTAGCAAAGCATACCTTACAAGTAGGAATTGAGCATGTTTTTGTCTTTCAAGTTTTGCATATTTTATTTGAGAGTGACAGATTGGGGGATTTTACTAACAGGACAGAAAATGTAGCTCTACACTGGATTTTAAAGCACATTGGGAGCATGGGTTGAATGACTCTGCACCCATGAGACCTGTTCTAAAATCTAGGAAACTACAGTGATGTGTTTTACAAATATATTTGTCTTATAATGTGCTGTTGCTTTAATATCAGAATTAATGTGAACAATTCTGTTCTAATTGGATGGTTTGGAGGGAATTTTTTCCAGTTTGATCGGTTAATTATTTTTAACCTGACTATATATGTGCTTTTCCAGTGTTGTATTTTTATATCTGATGAAGCAATGTTGATCATTGCGAAAGTGCTCACATACAATAAATATTTTTTTTATTTTGACTTCTGGAGCTTCTGATATTGTTTGCCTACCTTGTTACATGGATTTTTAGATTTTCATGCAGAAATTAAAAGATGCTTAGAAAGTTAAGTTCTTCTGATACTGTTTTGTAGACTGTGAAAGATTTAAAAATGTAAGACAGAATTTCCATCATTCTGACTTCAGTGTAAAACATGCAATATCTTCCATTTTGCCACAAATTAGAAACAGTACAAAATTCTGCTGAGAAAAAAGTCCTAGTATGGAACTTGGATGCTTGTACTTAAGACACAAATCAGTGAGGAAAAGAAGCAGTGTGCCTGCATGTGTTATAACGTATGACAGCCTATAAACCTAGATGACAACCACTGAGGATTCATTTCTATGCTGACCCATATGAACGTTTTTCAGGCAAGGCTTAGCACTGTCTGGTTAAATGAGTTGCTTTGAGTTACACAGCATTAAAACTGAGGCTGAGGAAATCAACCCTAAACTACAGAAAGCAGCTTAACAACTCATAGCTTTAATTCCCTATACTAACTGAAAGACATCATTTTTATTTTACCTTAAAATGAATTTCTAATCTTTTTATTTAACAGTTTGTCTAAGAAAATATCATCTGAACAAAATTATTGGTATGGTCTGCTAGCCATTTCTCAAATAACC
Organism: Protopterus annectens; assembly: GCF_019279795.1. Lineage (NCBI taxonomy): Eukaryota > Metazoa > Chordata > Ceratodontiformes > Protopteridae > Protopterus > Protopterus annectens. The sequence goes on from NC_056726.1 coordinate 1,799,573,346, forward strand.
TACACTTAGTCCTTGATATTCCAAAGAGGAAGAACTGTACCCATGGAAGGAGTGTTTACTGAAATACCTACTTTCACTCCAATAGAAGAAAGCAATATGTTTCTTACAAAACCATACTTTATTCAGATATTATGTTAAAGGCCATGCCTCAGAAGGTGAGAGACCTTCCTGAGGGAACTTGGATGGCATGGTCAGAAATAGCAGGATCTAAATATTTTTCAGACAGCATAAGCTATAAGCATCCATATAAGTGCACTTTTTATTCATAAAGTTCTTTATGTATGTATGTATGCATTTATGTATTTATTTATTTTTTCTATGAGGTACAACAGAGATGCAGTCCACTGAGTCTGGAAATGGTGGACTTTAATGACACAGTAATAGCAGTTGAGATAAATCTGCAAAAAAAACAAAGAATGATTGGAAAAGCAAATGAGGAGAACACCTAAGCATCCCACATGTTCACCTCTTCAGATAGAGTACCAGAACTCTGTTGTTTTGCTGTAATAACTATGGCTACGTAGACTGACATAAGCTGTATAAGTGCACCAGGAGTGAAAGCCACCCCTGAGCAGAGGCACACTTCATACTTGTAGTATCCGGGCTGGTAATGTAGTTGTTGTACTGTAGGGGTGCTGTGGGGAATTCAGCATGTACTGTTGGTTCTATATTCTCTGGTAACTTGTTGGTTCTGTGGAGTAGATGACTTGCAGAAGTTGTGTGAAGAAGCATGGGTGCGCACCTGGAGGCTCTTAATAAAGAAAGGCCTTACAACTTAATAAACCGTGTGGTCTCCTTCATTACTACGATATAACATATTGGCGAAGATGGGATGCCTGTAACCTGGTGAGCTGCAGTTCATGTCGGATGGCCTACTGGAGTGATGTCGGGTTCCATGTTGGGGTCACTAGTTGCATCGACTGTCAGACACAGACCTGGGAGGAGTATTGTGAAGTGTTGGAACATTTTTGAGGCAAACCAGATAATGGAAGCGGGTGCCATATTGCTAAGCTCGTGTGGGCAGTAAGGCATACAGTCTGATGAGGAACTTATTGAGTCCGATGGGACAAATAAATCGTTGCAGGCACATTATAAGTGCAATAGTCCAGAGGTTCAAGAAATTCAAGGACTAGAATGATGGCTAATGAAACGGTAATGGGGTATGTCGCAGTGTTGAGGAACTGGCACAACATTGTGATTATGGGAGAGACTGAGAGATAGGCTCGTATGTGGCATTGCAGATGACCGCCTTGAAGTTGGCACAGGCCATAGAGACAGCGACTAAAGACATTCATGATTTACAACAGAAAACCACGGAAGGGGTTGGAAGGCGACTCCACTACCAGTGCATAAGGTGGTCGCATAATTCTTTGTTACAGGTGTGGAGGTGAACATCTCTGTCGGAACTATGTCTTTTTAACTGTAAAATGTCATGCTTGCGGGAAAAGGGCCATATAAAGAAAATGTGCCTCAATACCCTCAGGGGAGGAAAAGCAGTATGATGGAAAGGAAGGAAACCGAAAAAAATAAGCGACGTATGCACACACACATGGGAAGTTATAGATCAACCAACCAGGAAGGCCGAGAAAAGAGTGTTTTTAACGTGAAAGAGGCCAAGTGGGAAAAGTTGATCCCATTAAAAAACCCAAACTTAAATGGTAAAAAAATGCAGTTTGAAGTGGACGGTGTAGTGTCACAGTTCTGTCAAAGGCAGAGTATGGGAAGTTATGGCCCAGAAGAAGCTCGTAAGCTGCAGGAGTGACTTTGAAAACCTAGTGAAATAGTTCCCACGTTGGGAATGGTGAAAATGAAGGTAAAATATAAAGACCAAGTCAAAGAATTGCCAGTCATGGTGGTAGCAGGGTAGGGACCAAACTAGCTAGGCGGGTGTGTGTAAAAAAAGCATAAACATGGACTGCCTCCAGCAAGGTAAGGTAGAACAGCCTGACCTTGACCTGGCTGTTAGAGTTAGAGAATAAAGAAGAAAGAGAGAAGGGAACTGGGGAGGGGAGGGGTCCACCAGCAAAGATACAAAGTTGAGTAGAGACTCACTAAGCAAGGTATAATTGAGCCAGAATGGGCAGCACCAATTGTTCCAGTATTAAAGCCAGATGGTACTGTTTGGTGACTATAAGTTGACAGTGAACCAAGTCTCGAAGCTAGAGCAGTATCCGGAAGATGTGTTTGAAAAGTTGTCAGGAGGTGAAAGGTTTAGTAAACTGGACCTCAGTCAATATCAACAAGTAGTGCTGGAAGAATTTTGGGGTTTCTTTTCAGAGAATAATGGAGGGACTAGTGGCAGGAATTCGAAGGTGGCTGTGTATTTAGGCGATATCCTGTTAGCATCTGGAGATGCTGAATGAGGTGCTGAAATGTGCTTGCAGAATTCCTGGGCTACAAGGTGGATGCATCAGGCCTACACCCCTGCCAAATAAAGTGGAAGCCCCACCAATGTTACAGAACTGAAAGCCTATTTAGGCTCAACTATTATAACAGGTTCCTGCCAAATCTGTCAACACACTGTTAGCTCCTTTACATAAGTTGTTAAGGAAGGAGGCTCAGTGGTCGTGGAAAGAGGAACAGGACAGATTGAACAGTCAAAGGAACTAATGCAATCTTCAGAGGTTTTGGTGCACTACGATAGTCACAAGGACTTAATTTTGTCATGTGATGCCTCACCTATGGATTATGTTGGCACGGATGCCAGATGGACAAGAGAGACCCATTGGGTTCATGTCACGAACTTTGACATCAGCAGAGTCAAACTATTCTCAGATAGATAAAGAGGTTTAGCTGTCATGTTTGGAATCAGCGATTTCACAAATACCTCTATGGGAGGAAGTTTACTATTTGCACTGATCATAAGCCTTTGTTGTCATTGTTATGGGCTGTAACATTGAACCATGGTAATGCAGATGCCGTTTGGACACACAAAGACCGGGTCCAGCAAGGCTGGCCAGTTCGACCTTATGAAGTGAAAAAATGTACAAGATGGATGCGTATTGTGGGTAATTCAGCAGTTGCACGGCATTACCGTGGCCAAAGTTGGACCACGAGATTGAAGTCGTTGTGAATGAGTGTAAAACATGTCAACAAGTGGCGGCGCCACTACATCCATATTATGCAGGACCATTCATGGATAATCATGGATGCTCATTCGAAATGGATGGATCCTATCAAGTCAAGACACCCACTTCTCTATGCTTGAGGAGGTTTCAGTAAAAAATGCACCCTATCGTGCAGCTACAAATGGTTGTGCTGAAAGAGCTGTTCAGACTTTTAAAGCAATGATAGTCTGGGAAGTCTGGGGAAGTTTAGCAGCAAAAGTATCAAGGGTGTTATTCAACTACCGTATTACACCACAATCTACCACGGGTTTGTCATCTGCGAGATGTTGCAATTAAGATCCACGTTGGATCTAGTGTATCCAAATGTCGAGCAAAGGTGGAGGGACTTTTCTGGAAGGAGATGCAGTGATGGCCGAATTTCAGTCATATGGACTAAGGGGATTCAGGTTCATTTGTCAAAGAGCACACACTGGACATTACCAGGTGAGGAGAAGAAGGATGAGGATCGAAAATCGAGGGAGCCAGGAAGGAAAGTGACACCAGAGTCACCTAAGGTGGTACCACTGCACCGTTCTAAGCGTGTGCTGGTTAAACCTAGTTACTTGAAGGACTATCAATGTTAACAAAAGTGCATGTATAGATTACCAGCCTTAAAAAAATAGTAGATGGTATGGTAACCAGTTAATAACTAGCTTGTTATTTACAAGTAAATGATTAAAATGCATTGTGGAACTTGTTCCCTAGTTTTGCTTATGTAAGACAGTATGTCTTAGCTTAAAAGGGGAGGAATGTAGTATCCGGGCTGGTAATGTAGTTGTTGTACTGTAGGGGCGCTGTGGGGAATTCAGCATGTACTGTTGGTTCTATATTCTCTGGTAACTTGTTGGTTCTGTGGAGTAGATGACTTGCAGAAGTTGTGTGAAGAAGCATGGGTGCGCACCTGGAGGCTCTTAATAAAGAAAGGCCTTACAACTTAATAAACCGTATGGTCTCCTTCATTACTACGATATAACAATACTGGCATGTAAATTTTCACTGGCAAAAAGCCTATCCATCAATCAGTAAAGAAAAGTGAAAAATGTCCCAGAACTACAAGATAATAGCATGCACTGTGATATCAAATATATATTATCATAGGATCATAGGAGGTTACTAAGCTAATGGCCCTGAAGCCCTTCCAAGCCTAGCCAATAGTTTATCCCCAAAAAGAAACCTCAGTCAGCACCTGTTTCCCCTGGCAATGAGGGACACAGGTGGAACCCCATGGGACAAATTTGCATTTTCCCATCCACTCATCAAGGTTGCGCTTGAAGAGGGTCAGCAAGGTGCTCTGTTTGACATGTATGGGAAGTCTATTCCAGAGACAGGGCAGCATCTGAGAGACAAACCTGTCTCTCTAGCAGGTTTTGTTGATGCTGCATATTAGATTCAGGTCTTTTGAGCAGGTAGTGCGTGAGGAGTTAGACTTATGGATATGGAGCATCTCTAGTAGGACTGGGTCTGACATTGCCTTCTAGGTGAAACACAGATCACCCCTGAGCAATCTGTATGATACCAAATAGAATGATAGTGATTTGATCCTATCTGTATAGGACAGGTTTGGAGGCAATGGATTCTCTTTGTGAGGTATTTCAGTGGCCTTTCCCAGTTGGTGCAGATGTTTGGACAGGTATATCCCAAACGGGGTGTTATACTCAACTTTTGGTATAATGAGGGAGGAGTATAGAGAGGTAATAACCTCCTTTTTTTCTGGATGCAATTTCTTTACTTATGAGATGAACCAAGTAAAAGGCTTTTCTGACCACTGCCGCAACTTGATTATCGAATGTGAGGTTATCAACCTGAGTGCCCAGGACTCTCTCCACGGGTTGTGTGCTTAGGGGGTTGCCGTTGATGTGGTAATCAATAGGGGTCATGTTTTTGCTGAATGGTATGATGACACATTTTTTTGCATTTAGCTTGAGGCCATGACTTTGGCACCAGTCATTAGTTGCAGTGAGACCCTCTTGCAGTATGTTAACATCATTTGGGGAGTCAATGACAGCACCCAACTTACAGTCATCCACAAACATGGTCAGCCACAGGCTCTTTGTCTTTGCCTGGACCACTGAGAAATAGATGCCAAACAGTAGGGGTCCCAGGACAGATCCCTGGGGAACTCCACTAGTGACAGGTCTGCTGTCAGAGGTGTGGGTGGCTATTTTGGTTTTGAGGGTCCTGTTAGTGAGCCAGTTGGCCACCCACCTGATGAGATAGGGATTTACACCAAGTTGTGTTAGATTTTCAATGATGCCCGAATGGGGGATTGTGTCAAGGGCTATGGCCAAGTCAAGGTAAGCTGTATGTACTGACTTTCTCTCATCCTGGGCCTTGGTGATAGTCTCAAAGAAGTCAACCAGGTTCAACAGACAAGATATGCCCTTGACGAATGCGAACTGGGTGGGGTCAAGTGCTTGGAGATTGCCTCTGTCCTTGTTTATGAGATCCATAATAATACAGTCCATGGTTTTACAGATCAGACTTGTCAATCTAATGGGGCAATAGTTCCCAAGGTCAGTAGTGTCACAACCTTTGTGCAAGGGGATAACAATTGCAGTTTGCCACTCTGCTGGAATGAAGCCAGTACTTAGGCTGTCCTTGAATAGGGTGCTCAATGGAGAAGCCAGTTCTTGCTGGAGATGATGCAAAATACATCTTGGAATACTATCAAGTTCCATGGAAGCCATATTCTTTGCCTTTAATAGGGTCTGTAACACTTGATCTATGGAGATGTGAGGTGCGGGACAAGTATCGGGGATGTCAAAATGGCCTTGGGGGGATGGGGGGGTGAAGTTTGCACTGAACCTATCTGCTAGCAGGTTGGCTAAGTCAACAGGATCAGTGTAAGTGATGCTAAGTACCAATTTGGAACAAACCTGGGCTTTGCCATGAAGGTTCTTGACATAACTGAAAAAGATGTAATGTTTTCCCTTTGTTATGGAGGCTAGTTTTGATTCATAATTTGCCTTGGAGGTTTTCACTAGTGATTTAATTTGCTTATTGAGGCTAAGGAGGGAGTTTTTCCAATTTGGAATTTGTTCCCTTTTACCCGTGGACAAGAGTTTCTTCCTTTTGTTGTAAAGCCTGTTGATAGAGGATGTCCATCAAACAGGTTTGTGTTTCCTTGAGGAGCAGATTTTAGTTCTATTGGGCATGGCTGAGTCCATGCAGTTGTACAGGTGCTATTGATGTACTGTTTAGCATAGTTGTCTGCATTCTCTGAGGGGGGCAGTGGTGTGTAGCCTCAGATACCCACCCTTAGGAAGTTGTAGTCAGCTTTTAAGAAGTTTTTTAGCTTGATTATGGTGGGGGGGGGGTGAGTGTGAGAGAAACTTCGAATGAGACAGTCCAATTATTTGATCTCACCAGGGAAGAACATACTATGGGAATGGTGCATAGGTCACCCATGTTGGTAAGAACCAAGTCCAGAATGTTATCTGCCCCTGTGGGGGATGAGATGAGCTGGTCTAGTGTGTTAGAATTGATGAAGTTGAGGAATCATTGGGAGAGTGCATTAGTTCAAGAATAGTTCACCCAGTCTATGGTAGAGTAGTTAAAGTCACCAAGGATTGGGGTGTTAGGGGGTACCTTGATGGAGTCAAGTAGATCCAGGTAAGAGGAATGAGTGTTCTGAGTCATGTAGGGGGGGTCTATAGCTTGCTATATCTTGGATGGGTATTTTGCCAACTGTCAGTGTACCTGGAGTAGTTTCAGTGCATCATGCCATCAAACCAGTCTGGAGGTGTGCCTGTCCTTAATGAAGATGGAGACACCACCACCCTTAGTCTTCCCAACCTCATTTTAGGGTCAGAATGTGTGGAATGAGGTATAGCCTGGGAAGGCAGGGGTGCTCTCCACAGCCCTGAACCAAGTTTCCATGACCGGACAGACATCAGCAACTTCCAGTGCAAGAAGGGCCTTCAGTGAGTCCATTTTCAGGTTAAGGCTCCTTGCATTAAGCAGCATGACCTTCAGTTTACTTTTTGACAGATCTTTTAAGTTGGAAGGTTTGTCTTTGGGATATTGCCTAAAAAAGAGGTTAATCAAATCATAGTTGTAAAAATAAATAAATTAATAACTCTTTCTTGTTGAATAATTTGTTGTAATTGTTGTAGCTTCAGACTGACCTGTTGAACCATTGCACCTGCAGTAGCTTACCTTGCAGTATTCAGGTACCCAAGCTTTATATATTTTGGTAAGTGTACTGGGGAAAATAAGAAGATATGCAATCTGTTCTTCAATAAATGGAAACAGTTAGCCATCATCATTGTCAGTGTTTGATTTAGTTATGCTGGTAAAGAAAAATAGGAACATAGAAACTTAATGATTTAGAAAATCACACTTGCAGATATAACATTAAGTTCTATGGCATGCCTAAAAGTGTTGATGGGGAATCTGTTTAGCTTATTAATACTGACAGCTCTGAACACACTGTGGTGTTAGTTATGCCTGTAATATTAACTAAGTGCAGTGTCTTATCCCATTCAAGCTGACTGTGCACTAAAGGCAGACCACATAAAATGCTTTTTTCTGTCTTTGACTTTCTGTATTGAATTTGTGGTGTTCAGTTTTAAGATTAAACATGCTCAATGTAAGAAAATCACTTTAACTGAGCAAGTGATGCAACTACTGTGTGATCTCATTCCTTATAATTTAAAAAGCATAAGGAATAAAGACACGGGTGTATAATCTTTATTAAATAAAAGTATTACTTGTCACTCAAATGCAATTAAAGCAGATTTTTTATTTTTCCTGTTACACAAGAAAATATTCATTGCTATGTTGGCCGATTGGAGTGGCTCATTTAAAAATCATCCAGTTTGTTCTGATCAGGACTTTCCACTGTTAATGTTTATCCATATAAAGAATATATCCTTCTGAAGAGGCTGCTATTTTGTGACAATTGAGAGTAAGTGTTTCATTGAAAATATCTTCTGATATTTATTCATTTAATGAAGACACCTTCACATATTTCAGGTAAAACTGATATTATACTTAATTTAAATAAATATAAAAATTAATCAATATCAGAGGGAAATAATGATCTGGCAGTCTGCTGTGGAATCATCCACATCTAAGAAAATATGAATGATCTGAAAAATATAGGGCCAGATTCAATAAAGCCTACATTAAGTGTACGCTAAGTGTACATGATATGTATTCAATAAAATTCTTACCACATTTATTGTGCTTTCTAGTCACTCAGAATGATTATACTAAGTGTAGATGTAGTCTACACTTCGCGGTAACCTTTATAAATCTGACTGTCAGTATTTAAAGCTGCAAGAATATCAGTAGGAAAACTAAAATTAGGAGGAAGAAGATGCGAGTTATATCTTTGTTGTCTGTTCACTCAGAACAGTGTACACTTAGTGTACACTTGGAGTAGGCATTATTGAATCCTGGGGATAGTTTTTATTTTAGGTTCATGCTTATGCACCACATCAGCGAGTTATTATACCAGCAACAGCAAGACTCAGTCCATTCTTTCACTCATTCATATTTATTCATTTGTTGTTCATTTATGCTTTGGTATCTCCTTTATTCAGTACAGGGTCACAAAGGAAGCCACCTCCTATCCTTAATAGATATATGGTAGAGAAGGAATCTAGAACAGGATATAAGTCTATTAGGAGATGTAAACATACTCACACACATACGCACTGAGATATAGGCAACTTAAAAAGACCATCAATTCATACCCAACTGCATTACAAAGATTTTGTCAACACACTGGTGACATGCAGACTCCACAAAGACAGTGTAGTCAGGAACTTCAGAATGAAGAGAGCTGTGTGGTAGTCATTATGCAAGTTACTTTTTTGTGTGATATGCAGTAAGTTCTTGTGTTGTTTTTAACTAGTAAGTGAGAGTGTAATGCTGTGGAGCTTAAAGAAGATGGCTGAATTGCTGATTCACTTATAAGCATTTGGAGTATATACATCTTTTGTAGATATAATTGATATTTTTTCCCAAAAAGTGATTAAACTTTAACAGAAAGGTTTGGAACTTGCGTTTGAAATTTATTTAGATTTTTTCAGTAAGTCTAGATGCAAACTTAATTTCTTTCTTTATTTATTTCTTTATTTATTTGTCATTTGTTAACCAGGTTGGTCCAACTGACCCAAAAGGCCCATTTTCAGTGGAGACCCGAGGAGAAAAGCTCCAGTTACATTTTACAGTCAAGCACAAAGTAATGCAGTCAATATAAAAAACAATTCAGTTATACAAAAAAATTAATTACATCTCAAAGTGAGTTAATACAATGAAGATAAATAACACAATTAAAGTTGTTTTGTACAGGTTTTAGTAAAAAAATGAAATACTGTACATTATCAACAACATAGAGGTGCCGTTAGGGGAAGAAAAATGGAGTTATTTACACTTAGAGGGAGCTATGGAAGTTTTTCCAAGGAAGAGGGGTAAGAAGAGAAGAAAGGGAAAAAGATGGTATGCAAAGGGAATAGGTTTTAGGAATTCAGGTTGGAGCTAGACAGGGGCAGGACCAGGTATTCTGTAGGTAGTGCTTGAGTGCTATTTTGAATTGTGATTTATGGGCAATACTTCTTATATTGTAAGGAAGGTAGTTCCAGGAGTGAGCAACTGAGAATTTATATAATGACTTGCCAATGTTTTTAGATGGTTTGTATCTATCCAGAAGATATTTATCTGATGAATGGAGTTGTCATTGGGGGTTATATTGTGATACAATATTAGAGATAGAGGGGCAGGATGTAGGATTGTATAGAATTGAGTGGATTGTAGCCAGTTGTGGAAGAAGTTGATTTGTGAATTCTGGCCATTGTAAATATGTGAGGGCCAGGCAGTGATGGGATTTGTAGGCTAGGTTAGCAGCAAATGTAGTTATTTTATTGTAGGTTTGTTCTAGTTTGCTGAGAAGAGAAGACTGAAGGCTAGTGAGGACTGAGGCTGCATATAGTAGACCAGGTATGAGGAGAGTTAATTAGGGTGGGTTTAGAGGAGTTAGAAAGACATTTGTGATTACGGTATAATAGGCCAAGTTTTTGGTGAGTTTTTTTTTTATGCATAAATTGATATGTATGTCAAGTTTTAGTTCATCATCGATGATAACACCAACTAACTATGTGGTTCTGGTTTGATTAGGGTGTTGTTGAGGGAGGTAATGGTGAAGGATGTTTTCTGCTGTGCATGGTTTTTTGGAAGGAATAACAAGAGTTTAGTTTTTTGGGGGTTTAATATTAATCGGTTGTCATTGAGCCAGATCTCTATGGAAGGGAAAGTGTATTGGGTATGTGAAAGGAGTACAGGGATGGTGTTGGCTGTGGTTATGAGGGTGGAGTCATCAGCATATTGTAAAAGGGTAGATAGGTTAGTAGCAGAGTGTAAATTATTAGTAAAAATGTTGAACAAGAGATGACCTGGGGGACTCTGGTGTTGATGGGCAGAAAAGGAGAGGTGGTGGTTTGCCAGCATGGGATCCGGACACATGCTTGACTAGCATATGTCCGAATCACAAAACATCGAACACACATACATGAAAGCGCTTAACATCAAGCGCTTCCATGTATGTGTGCCTGTTTTGTAGATCGGACTACAGTGCTGGTAAGGGAAAATTCCCTTTTCCCCATTGTAGTGCGATCTTGGAGTGAGAATAATAAAGTATGTGGGATGTGGGGGACACAGCCCCACACATCAGGGGTGCTGGGGGATGAAGCCCCCCTGCAGAAACATAGATTTTTTTTTTGAAGTACACATACACAGAAGCACTTTTCGATGTTAAGCGCTTTCGTGTATGTGTGTTCGATGTTTTGTGATTCGGACATATGCTAGTCTAGCATGTGTCCTAGACCCACCAGCATATAGATTGAAGTCTGTTAGATAAATAACTAGAGAACCAGGATATGGAGAGGGGGGAGAGGTGAAGGTCTGAATGTTTAGTTAACAGTTTAGAGTGGGAGACTGTATTAAAGGCTTTGGACAGATCAAGAAATAGACAGGAGACAAGTTGTTATCACGGGCTTCTGCCATTGTTTGAGTAAATGACAGAAGTGCAGTAGATGTGCTGTGGTGAGGTCTAAAACCGTGTTGGGAGGGAGTTAGAAGATTATTTTCAAACAAGTGTTTGAGTAGCTGGGAGTGAATGCATTTTTCAAGTATCTTGGATAGTTGGGATAGTACGCCTATGGGATGATAGTTTGAGGGGTCAGTAGAATTACCTCCCCTATGGAGTGGGATTGTGTAAAAGGATTTCCATATATAAGGGACGAGAGCCTCGTTAATAGGGAGATTTATAAGGATAGAAATAGGGTAGGCAATAGAATTGGCAGAAATTTTAAGAAAGTGGGGGGTTGTCAACAGAGGGAGAGCAGGGTTTGAGTTTGTTCAACTTGTATTTGCTAAAGAAAATGGGAACAGGATGAAAGGAGAAAGTGTTAGAGGAAGCAGGTGTGTGAGATAGGTGCAGAGAACCGGGGGCAGGACAGTCTTGAGTTAGTCTTTGAATTGTGTCTATGAAGTACTTATTTAGTAGGGTAGCAGTTTCAGTGGCAGTATTGTGAGGGAAGGGGTTTGGTGTAGGATGGGTAGTAAGGTGGAGAATATTATTAATAGCGGTCTGGGGGTTAGTATGAGGGCTGCAATGTTTAGAGGTGAAGAATGATTTTTTTATCTTTGGTGATAAGTTTTTTTACATGTGTTTTTAAGTTGTTTGTAAGACTGGACTAGGGTTGGAGTCTTATTTTTTAACCAGGTTTTCCAAGCAATATCCCTCTGCCGCATAGTTGAGCATGTTAGCTTAGTGAGCCAGGGAGCACTGTTATGTTTAACTTGGACTTTTCTGGATGGGGCCAAGCTGTTCAGGATATCTAGGAATTCTTCTTCTTTCGACTTTTCCTGGTTAGGGGTCACCACAGGGGATCACCTGTCCACTCATGATTGGCCGTGGAGTTTTACGGTGTCAAGTTGCCAGCCCGGTACCAACCTTCCACAGGAGGCACACACACATGCATGCACTCATGCCTAGGGCCAATTTAGACTGTCCAATCCACCTACAGCATGTCTTGGGGATGAGGGAGGAAACCAGAGCACCTGGAGGAAACCCACATGACCACAGGGAGGACATGCAGACTCCACACAGAAGGCACCCCAGCCGGGGATCAAACCGGAGAACTTCTTGCTATGAGGAGGAAATGCTAACCACTGCACCACCATGGCCACCCTTTCAGGATGTCTAGGAATATATTGTTGAATACAGTAACAGCATCATTAAGGGGGAGGTTATAGAGGAAGGTCCAGTTTATGTTGGACAGTGTGGAGTTGAATATGTCTGGGTCAAATTGAGTCAGATTATGATGTTCTCTGTAGAGGTGTTCTTTGAGTGTCTGTTGAAAGTACCTATGGATATAGGTAGGAGAGTGGTCACTAAGGGAATTGGAAAGTATGCCAGGGATGTGATAGACAGACGGATCAGAAACAAGGATCCAGTCTAGGACTGAGCTAGAGGTGGAGTTCTTGTTAAATCTGGTAGGGGAAGATATGAGTTATTGGAAGCCATACAGATTGATAGCATGAGTAGAGGAATGGGAGGAAAGAGAAGACCAATCAATGTTAATGTCACCAAGTATAATGGTTTCATATGGAATGCTTAGGGTGAGCCATGATAGAAAGTTTTCTAGAATAGGGATGTTGTCACCTGGGGGGATGTAGATGGATATGATGGCAATTTTTTTATGGGGGTTGAGGTGGCAGTTAGCAATGATTATTTCTTCAGGAGCAAAGGTAGGTAGGGGGGTAGAGAGTGGGGAAATATTAAGTTGGTTAGAATGGAGGATGGCAACACCTCCACCCCTTTTATTTGTCATAAGTCTTTAGTTTTGGTATGTTTTTTAGGAGAGTGCCATTGGGAAACATGTTTCTGCCTGTTATAGTGATGATTTCTTCATTAAAACAGTGAACTAAGGGAGAAGAAACAGCACATTTTCAAGTACTACTTATTTATATTTAGCATTTTATTGACTTCTTTTTGGCAAAATTACTTCCATTAGACATAGCCTATATTCATGAGTGATCTGAGGTAGCATTCATATTGAATAGGAGAAATTTGACAAGGACAAGAGAATCTCCCTACTCTTGCATTATGAGTAGAGGAGCAATCCAGGATGGAGGATGAGTTCTGAAGGAGGATGAGGAGGAAAATATGCATACAATGTAAATGATGGTATTGAAATATTGAAATTAATCTAGTCGAAACAATGGCTTAAGGATAACATTTTGACACATTTGATAAATTAATGAAATGGGAATAAGGAGGCTATGGACTAGAGCAATATACTGTATGAATTGGAGATTATAAAACAAGTGCAACTGACACAGATTAGAGGAAAAGAACCAGATACAAGTAAAGAGATAATGGGTTTAGATGAACCACTAAAAGCCTAATAGAAACTTCTAATGAGGCATTTGAAGATTTGCACAAACCCACTTACACTGTGCAAAGGCAACTGGTGTTTTGTAGGTCAAGCGGCACTGAAATCATATGCAACCATTATGTCTAAGTGTGAAAAGTGAGTAAATTGATATATCAGACTATGTTTGTTGAATGATAATATCACCTGGCCAATCTGAAAAGCTGTTTGCAGATGCAGTAGAACAAAAAATTGTCAGTAACTATTATATGTCTAACAGATGCTGGATTAAATTATGAAACGTTGAACGAAGAAAAAGTAGTAGTTACAGGAAGGGAAAGTATTTTGGACATCAGAATAGTATATTATTCTGCAATGTTCATGTTGCTCAAAAAGAAGAAGAAATGGACTACAAAAATGAAATAATCGTTACCAGGAAGGTGCATTATTACGGATGCTTCCTGTAAATAAAAATAAATGTACATGTCAGTATGTATGCTTTAACTGTGCCTAGTTCCAAAAAATAATTGCTGGTCAAGTGAAACCCATTATTTGGGGAAAGAATGTACATGATAATAATGGGGATTTCAACATCAGCTTAAGAAGAAAGAAAAAGAAAATATCTGCTGATATCACATAATGTGAGGAAATATGTAAGCCAGGTAGGAAATAAAACATGTTATACTTAAAGAGTAAAAATGTAATATAGAGATAGAGTACTCTGTGTATTATAATATTGCAAGGATATATGGCAGAAGAAAAGTAAACTCATGAAAGTCAATGTTTCAGATCATGTGGCAGTTATAGGAGATTTCATTAAAAGTAGGAAGGGAGAAAAAGTATAAATGTGTTATTGTGTAATGAAAGATTTCAAAATTTAATAAAGGAGATACAGGTGAATTGTGTGGATTTTAAAAATATGTTACAAAACGTGGGAAATGGTAGGAAGTTTAAAAAGAAAGATAAAAGAGTCAGTATATAGAGTATGAGAAAAATGCAAGGATAGAAGAGAAAGTATTGTGATGTAAAAGAAATGATCATGATTCAAAATATAATAAAAAATAAATCATCAAGTAAGAGTCGTATAAAGTGAACATATAAAAGATGAACAATTTTCTGCGGAGATAAAAAATATCTATAAAAGTTAAGATATAGGAAAAATCCTCTCTAAGTTATATAGAAAAGAGAAAAGACTCAGAAATAATGAAATTAAGTGATAGCAATGAGGGCAGTTGTTACAATCAGAAAGAAATTATGGAAGTAGTATAACAATGTATGTGTATAACTTACATGAAGGGAATTACATGAAAGATAGGTGTGGAAGTAGGAGTGTTAAGAAAGGATGGAAAGAAGAAAAAAGAAATGAATGGAAAGGATATTTAATAAAGAGGAATTGGAAATAAGTAGCAATCTTTGTATAGGAATATGAAACAGCATGAATGGTAAGTGAACTGTAATACCTTTAAAATTAAAAATTAATAAATAAATAAATTAAAATTGAATTCAAGCAGCGAATTGCAAGCTTTTTAAGTTTTAAGAATTCTATAGTTTTTTTCAGCATTTCTGTAGATTTGTGGCACTATACAGTTAACTGCATGATTATGTATGCAACGTTTCATTATAAAAGTGTATTTTTTAGTGTTTAAGAATTGGATCTAACTTTAAAAAAATATTGGAAAAGATAAGGTTCTTCACACAGGTAGCATAGGGCACTATATATGTTTAAAGATGACAGATGGGATGAGAATAACATATGCAAATGCTAAGTAAGTGGTATAAAGAAGTTATTAAAAATGGAAATATATTAAAGACTGTTATAAAGTATATACAGAATGGAGGCAATTATAATTTGAGAAATTGGAGACTAATTGCCTTGTTAACATATATTAAAAATACTGATGAAAATGCTACTAGTGAGAACAGCAGCAATTTTCAGCAGAATTTTGTAAAAAGAAATGTATGGAATAAAGAGAATAGCAGAAATACAATTACAATTTGGGAAATAGTGCATTCAGTCCAAAAGGAAATGAGCTGATGATTGGTCAGCTGTGATATAGGTCTACAGTTAACATAGAAGATCTTGTCATTAATACAGTCATCTGGCTATTAGCACAGAGGGTTAAAGCAATGGGCTATTAATGTTTCCTCCAGTATAGTGTTTGATTATCGCAGGATGTATTTGCCCACTTTATGATTCTAAACAAGTCATTTAACCAGAAACTGTTCTTGATCAACTGGAAAATTGGGTTGGGCTACTCATTGGTCTTCTGGACTAGAAACTACATGTGAACTGTTTGGCAGTTAGCATAGAAGATTAAGGCTATGAGCTGATAATGAATTGTTTCTTGTAGTCCAGGATTTGATTCCCTCCACCTCCATTTCACTGCTATGTGACCCTGAGCAAGGTACTTAACCAGAAAATGTTCTGGGCCAACTGGAAAATTAGGCTAGATTCCTCAAAGGACTCCTGGATCACAAGGCCAGTAAGTAATTATGAACCTAACTAAAGTTCTTAGAAATTTACAGTATGAAATTGTATAAGATTTACTTGAAGAATATGTTTTTAGAGAAAGGTTCATAGTTTTGTTTTCTAAAATTGAATCCAAAAATACTATATCATTTCTGTTAGTGAATATTTGGGTAGGTCAAGGTATTTGTTTGGAAAAAGGGTATTAAAAAGGGATATTTAGTGAGTGGGATACTTTGGTCATGAGTGAAGTAATGGTTAAAAGCAAAAGAAAATTATAAGAAAAAATCCAGGATATGGGAGAGTTTATACATTCCAGTAATGTATTTTTATGATGAAAATGCGATAATGGTATGAAAAGACAGAGAATGAATGGAAAACACTTTATATATTTTGAAGATAAAGCTAGAAGAGAAGGACTTGAGGTTAACTCATAAAATGTATAGGTTATGGTGACAATATCCAAACAGGAGATGTTCAGTTTACAGAAAAAGAAGTAAAAGTGTTGAACATTATTTTTGTATCGGGGGAAATAAATATCAAGGAGTATAAAGGAAGGACTGAAAATGATGGAAATTATGAAAATGTGAAAGATCTGCAAAGTATCTTTTTATCAAATGTATTCTTTATGAGCTTGGTGTTATTGAACCAGTTGAATTATTATGCAGACATGTTAATGTGCATGAAGAGGTGGAAAGACTAGTAATAAATACAGCAGTTTTGTTTTTTAGGTAGACCTCATAGAATACAGTAAAAAGGGGAATCATTTATAATAAGAAAAGAAGAGCTGGAATGCATGAAAGGAACAGAGAAGGAAATTTTAAGAGATTGTTTTGTATAAAAAGTATAAAGGTTTAGGGTGGTTATTTATCAGGAAAGAAAAAAAAACAATGAAAAAGAGAGAGTATGAAATGTAAAAAGATACAGGATAGTTAAACATGGTATAAAGAAACTATGGAACAATATTATGATTTTGATGAATGGGAAGGGATTGAATATGAATGAAGAAAAAAGTACATACAGAATGCAAGAATAGTAAAAAGTCATAAAAACTGGAGTGATTTTAACTGGAAATTGATGTTAATATAATGACAGTAAGGCAAATATGATGTATGAACAAGTATGTCTTTCTCCAAAACAAGTCAAAATCTTGAACAAATGGCTACCCGCACTAGAAGCCCTCACATCCATTGAAAATATCAACATTTGCATTGTAACTAAAACATTATTCTAATCCAGTCATAACATTAATTCTCTCTGTCTGGTTTAAAGTCTACCACTAATTTTGACCCACCCCTGAGGGCAGTTGTGCACCCAGAAATGGAATAGATTTATTTGTTCTCAGTTATATCACCTCACATTTAATTGTACAGGTAAATGGCCTTATACTACTGCATATTTAGTACCTGGCATATCATTTCCAATTACAGAAGTTCATCCCCATCCATAACCACCTTCAACCCATGGTACCTAACTTATAAAACTTGTGACACTAGTTATTAAATCTAATATACTCTTTATTGAAAAGTTTAGCTTTCCATCCATAAATTGACAAACATACACTAAAGCATACACTAAAAGCAATAAGCCAGATTGCAAAATAAAACTGAGGACTGCTCAGTACACTGAAGGAAGACATTGGCATGTTTTTAGCACACAATTCTATAATGGGGGTGACATTTATGCAGTGATGGAAAATTACAGACTCCTCACATGCCTACTGGATTCCAATACACAAAGGTTGAGCCTAATGCAGTTAAAATGCATTAGACTACTTCACCAACACTTTTAGGAAAGCACTTGGCTGAAGCCATTTGAGCTGCAATGTACCTTTTAATATTGACTATGGTTTATGTAGCAATCTTGCAGATTTTGAAAATATAAATTAAAAAATAATAATAATGTAAGCTGTATCTAATGCATTAAGCAGAATGAGGTTCTGCAAGCCATAATGGACGACAGTCTGCCAATGCATCACAGAAGACAGCCAGCAAGGCATAGAGGCAGACTACAGATAAACCAGCTCTCTGGCTGGGAAATCATTGATAGATACAGGCTAAACAACGAGCTGGTGCAGGCAGTATGCAGAATGTGTGCAAGCTACATGTCCACATGCAGTACTGCCATGGAACAGTTCTGCACTACTGCCAATTTCTATCATGTCCTTTATACAATTGACTGCACCCACATCACAATAAAATGCCCACTGGTAAAAAGAGACCACAAGTGTGTGGAAGAAACAGCAGTAAAAAAAAACAAGTACTTAACTAAGCTGTTTTAAAACAACTTTCAACCATAGAAGTACAAAACATTTAAGTAAAAATTTTAATTACAATAAATGTAGTGCTTTCATCTTTATATGAAACAAAACTTCATCAGAATAATATCCAGCATAAAAGTTGCCATATAATTACACATTTATTAAATTCACATGACCACTATTGCTCAATAAACAGTTAATTCCATTTTGTGGTTATTACACATCTCATAGTTAAGGACAATATAAATTAACTACAACATACAAATCAAAGTTGCTTAGATTTAAGCTCCAAAATACTTTAAATTGATACAGAGTCATTTAATTCTGCTGTGGTGTTTTCCCTCAGTCTTAACTGCCAGTGTAACTCTCTGGCTTCCCAATGTTCTTTCCATGGACCACCACTTGGATTTCTCTCAACCCTTTCTAAAACTCTAAAGAAAAAGTTGTGGTCCAGGTTTACTTTTAAATGTTTAGCCAAGGCATTTGTTAATTTTAGTTTGTTAATGTCTAACTTGTGTTCACAAGTACATTCACGTAAGCTGCTCTCTGTCTTACCTATGTAAAATTCTGGGCAAATATCACAACAAGAAATATTTACAACTTCTTTACTGGGTAATTTTTTGTCCATAGTATAACTACAATGACTACATCTCTTACATTTAAACATTATTTCAGGTCTCCCAATTTGGTCGGACTTGACTTTTTCCAACAGGTTTGTAAAATCAATCCCTCTCCTATAAACCAATGTTGGTGTTATGTTGGAATAATTCCCAACATTCCCACTAAACTTGATAATGTCACAATTTTTCTGTATAAACAAATTGTGCGGTCAAATCTACAGAAAGCATAGTCACTATCTTTTTGTAATTGTTTAATTCATATGTACTACTTGTGTCATCCATAGTAACCACAGGGATGTCTCTAACACCCAAAGGGTTTTAAAATGGCCAGTTGACCTTTTCATGGTAACTTCATGATAAATGTCATCCACCAAGGCTTCTGGGCATCCCCTTCTCATAAACATCCCTTTTAATACAAGTAGTTCATTTAAAAATTCAAGTATATTCAGATACCATACAGACTATCCTGATCATCTTCCCCTTAATGACTGCTCTTTTTGCACTGAGGGTGTCAACTAGTGTAATGTAAAAAAGTATTAGAATAAGTGGGCTTCCAGTAAATAGTAGAAGTGAACTGTTTTGTTCCTTTTATCTTTCCTGATATCCACATCAAGATAGTTTAACATTTCTTGGGATACCTAATAAGTAAATCTCAAAAACAAAAATCCATTGTTTGACACATATATTTCATACTTTTTTTATTTTTTTATTTTGACATTTGTCAAGTTTGTCAAAATAACTTGTACAACAATGCAGATATCATCAAGTAAATGAGTATAATGATTCCAAAACTTAACAACTTCAAAGTTAAAAATAAAATTGTTTTCCCAATAGATCAAAACCACATCAATGTAAATAGGGGCACATGCCTCACTTCATAGCAACCACCTTCCTTTGATGACATTTTCCCCTTAAAAAAAAAAAAAATATATATATATATATATATATATATATATATATATATATATATATATATACCCAACAACAAATTCCATACAATGGAAAATAAAATTTAAAATGACTGCATCTAAGTAAATTTCACCAAACCATTCAAATCCTATATTTTGGAGAATTATGATGTAAAAATTAACCTCTTCAATAGTGACAAATAACAGGTCCTCCGGAAATAAGTTATTCACCTTTTTTTTTAAAAAAAATCCCATAAATCTTTCAATAAATGTGAAAATGTTTGACCTAGACCTTTAAACTTCAATTAAACAAAGTTAGCCAGGGAATGAATTTTAGAATTAGTCGCATTTACTATGGTTCTTAATGGGGTTTGGCAAAGTCGCTGTGTATCTAGGGAATCCTAGATATTTTAAGAATACCTGGATAACTTCTTTTTAAAAAACTGTACACCTTTTCTGAAATGATGCTATCCACATGAGAGTCAAACAAAAACTTTCTATTCTAGCATAGTTGATATTCACTTCATTTCTAGATGATGCAGAATAAATTGCCTCATATAAAATATCATATATTCTAACTATACAGTTAATGGCATGCATGACAACTAAACCACTCCCTTTGCCAATTTCATTACTCTAATCTCATTAATGGCACAAACATTTTTCAAAAGCTTCCATTCATCATGCCTTAAATTGTATTTCCTCCTGTTAGCTTGGTTATCAACCATTCTATAAATATCTGCAATACACATTTGTTTTTTTTTTTAAACTAGTAAGATGGGGTGAATGGAGGAGGTTGAAAGCACTACATCTACATACTATCTTGTCATGGCTAATACTTGTAGTGGAATTATTATCAACAGTCAATGCAAATTCAAATCCTAATAAAAAGTTTCAAATCCACAATGGTATCAGATACTTCTAAGTGACTAGAAGGAACAAATGTTAAACTTCAGTCAAACAAATTGCAGTGACTAGTACTAATAAGGTAAGAAATATTTTCTGATTTTATTCTCTGATGATGCCTTTATTGAAGGTGAAAGCACTTAGAAATTAAACTACACTTGGTTACTCAACTGTACTGTTTCCTGTCCGTTCATTTTAGTTGTAGTCTGTTGGAAGAGTCTGGTGTGTTTCCTTTGCCATTGGATCCCCTGTATAGTAACCAGATTGTATGTCTGACTTCACTTGAATAAGCCATTCCAGTGGAAAGTGAGTTTTGGCTGATTTAAATTTATCATCTAAACTGCTAGGCATGATAATTCCACAAGAAATAAGAATAAAGAAGTCATCTTGTTCCCTTTGGAATCAGTAGCAAACAATTACAGAATAGATAACAAAGCACAAAACGGCTGGCAATCCTTGGGTAGTACAAGTTCAGAAATGCAATAAATAAGAAAAAACAAAAGTCTGACTATGGAGCTACCACAGTACATGAATCTCTGAACAAAGCTTCAGCAGCATATAACAGTAGCCAATAACGAAATAAAACTTTATATATAAAACCCAGGTTTATTAAATGTATTAAATGTATTAAAACCTGGGTTTTATATATAAAGTTTTATTTCGTTATTGGCTACTGTTATATGCTGCTGAAGTTTTGTTCAGAGATTCGTCTACTATGGTAACTCCATAGTCAGACTTTTGTTTTTTCTTATTTATTGAATTATAGAATAGAGTTTTGCAGTTTAAAAATTATGTTTATTTTTAGAAAAGACACTTAGCTTCCTGTTACATGATAAGTTAGTCAGCAATACCTGTATTTAAAGCATTTCTTTTGGCTGCATTCTTTTGTAGGTTTCCAATTTGCTTTCATAGTTGCCCCTCCAAGGCTAAGAATTTGATAATTAGTTGCTTGGTACCATCCTCTGGTGCATTACAAAAACAACTTCAGTGAGTTACAAAACAGCAAGTTCTATATATAACTGACTTAAATTGAACCCACAATACTCTGAAAATGTGATTGCACAATGTATGGTCCAGGTTACAATTAACTCACTGGGAAAATGGACATGACATTGTGACCGACAGGGTTTCTGTGTTGTGCCCAAAAACTATGTGAGCATCCAAGAGCAGACAGCCACCTTACTCCCCATGCAGTACCAATGAAATCAGTGCTGAAAACGTTTGTGAAAATTCACATTCTTTCCTGTAGTACCCGGTTCGGAAATGACTACATTTCATTCTCTCCCTCCCCTATACTCACAAAGTTAACTGATTTAATTAATGTATTTTGTAGCTATAAAACATATAATAAACCCACTTCTTAGTCTGATTTTTATGTACCGTTATGTCAGATTTGTTTGTACCTCCATCGTTCTGCATAATTTAATGTCCTGCATGTACACTATTGGCAGAAAGCATAGCGAATTAAGGTTATGATCATTGCCAGGGATGGCCTGCACCTCCTTGCCTATGACTTTTGTATACTGACAAAATCATTGTTGACCTCCCTTGTGTTTTTTTAGGCACCGTCAATTTTCTAAAGCTTCCAACATAGCAAAACAGACTGCAGATAATATTAAAGTATTGCTGGTCAATGCTATGAGCCTTAAAAAAAACTTAATTTCTTACAAGCCTTCCTTACCTGAATAACACTGTACCAGAGACCTGATTCAAAACCAATGAAAGCACACCCTAAGTGTAAGGTTTTAATGCCTATCGCACATTTAGGCTCAAGAACAAGCTGTTAGGGGAAAATCAGTAATGCCGATCTGACAAAAGTGGAGTACATACATGCAGTGTCAGCAATTTATGTCTGTAACGGTTTGTTATGATGTAGTAATGTCTGTTGTAATACTTCTTGTGATGCTTTACACATCAAGTCCAGAAAAATGAAATTTCTTTCAGTTTGCACTGTTGTGTAAAGTCTGAATGACAATAAAGTTCACTTTGACTTCACTTGGCTTTAATTTGAATTTGGCATTCATTCATTCATTCATTTGGTATTCATTCATTTAAACAGTTACAATTATTTACATTAGATGAAGGCACTAAAGGTAACATTGTCTCAATTTTCTTAAGAATAAATTTTACCTTCAGACTCTTTAGACAAGATAACAACCTAGAACTCTTCCAAGTTCAACATAATGGTAACAAAATGCCTTATCATATAATTGTGAACTATATGACCCCTTCTACACCCTCAGCCCACACCTGCTACCTAACTAGTATGAAATCCCTATGTATCAAACAATACACCATTCTCCTAGAAGAATTCAACTACACCACAATAAACTAGGAGACTTAATACATTCTCAAACATGCATGCTCAGAATTTTTTGGACTTCATTTATGCAAACTTTCTCTACTAGTTCATCTACACCCAACAAGTTCTGACAAAATCCTGGATTTGGTCCTTGCCAGTACTGGGCAGCTTTCCTCCTTACCAATTGCAACTTCCTCTGTCATCTAATCAGACCTCAAATCAGTCCCATTCACCATAAGACAGAACCCTGAATTGACTTCCAATGCATTGGTATTCAGAGATTATGGGAAGGTTAATCTACCAAAACTGAGTTGACTATTTCATCGTGGCAACCTCATTACTTTGCACATTAAATAGAATAACCACAATGCTTTTTCACTAAGCTTTATCCCTCTACTCAGTTTCATACAGGTTACTGAAAGATGAATTCTACCTTGCATAAGAACCTCAACAGATCCTATCCTGTGATACCTATTACACATTCCCATGCACAGTGGTAGCATGCACCTATCCAAGGGATCTCAATCTCTCCTGCAACATACATAAAAACCTTTGGAGGGATAAGTACATAGCACTCAGAGAGTTCTGGTTCTATGGAACCATCTTCTACTCCACGTAGAGCAAAGTACTTGTCTTACTCTTTTCAAACATAATTTAAAAGAATGAATGGGTAACAGTAGATTCAACCTGGTTACCACCCTTGTCCTTCTTGGACAGAGACAACATGCAATTGCTACAATATATGCTTTTCTGCTTTTCTCCAGGTTATGTTTACACAAAATCTAAGGACTAAAAACTACCATGGGAATGCATGGATAGGCTTCCTAAGATCCACGCGGATCAACATCCTGGTAAGAACCGATGGACCTAATGAGCTGCTTCCTGTAGTATATATTTTCAGCCTCCATTTGCCATCTGTGAGACTTTGATCAAATCACTTACCTCAGCATTGCCCTGGGGTGGTTGTGAAAATTGGACTAGGCTCCTTAGTGGCCTTCTGGATTGCATGTCTTATAACAACTAATGAACCTATTTAGTGACTTTACTTCTGACTGTTTTGCTGAACTTACAATATCAGATTTTATTATGTTAATTGCTTCTATTGTGATTCTTTTCCTTGTGTGCTGATATAAAAGCTGGCTTTGTTAATTTCTTTGATACCTTGTATTGAGTGACTAGATGTACATTGTTGCAATGAACAGCTTTGTACTAAATAAAACCACCCTCACACAGTTATGGTGAATAGAACCTAGAGATATGTAATAACAAGCATACACATTGCAGATGTTTTAGCTCCATGTGGTGCATACAAATTAAAATATGAGTTACTCTTTATAACAGTAAATGTTTCACTCATTCTAGTTGAATGTCTGAAATATATAAACTAGGGAATTAAATCTGGCTGCGTCTAGTATGAAATGCCTTCATTTAACTCAATTTGTTAAAGAAGAGGTGTTATTTTAGCAGCTACAAAATAATTCACAGTAGACAGCACCAATACTTCAAAACATGATTTGCATTTTATTCAAAACAGTTTTCTATATGCCATTGAAACGTATTTTATATTAGCTTTCTATCTGACACATAATTTTTTCTTGATTCTGTCATTATTCTCACATATAATGCTATACTAAATCAAAAGTATAACAGGAAACCTACATAGACATTTAGATTAGTAAATCTAAAATAGCATGTCAAAAAAATATCATAGGATACATGTTACCTATTTTATTGTATAAGAAAAGGAAATAAACTATTTGCCCATTTTCTGCCTTCATCTATAATTCATGCATGACTGTTCTTTGATGACTTAATGTCAGAAGAATCCAAAGTACAGTGGAGGGAATTGTTTACTTCGCTCTGTTTTTGTTTTGTAGTTCTCACATGATCATTTCTCTTAATAACTTTGCTGGCATACACAGCTGAGCCCTAGAAATATGACATATCATGCTGAAGATATACTTGCTATGCAGTGACACTTTAATCTTGTTTGTATCACAAGCATTTGGCTCACACTTGAAGTCAAAAGCTCAGACAACTTATTTTATTTTCCCAGTATGTTTGTTTCTTCTGGCAATGCAAGCGCCTTCTGACAACATCATATTGTTTAAGTTTAACAAAGTGCACTGATGCAAGACTTCACAATAATACCAGCTTAGTCTTGGTATACAAAAATTAAAAATGTATGTTTGGTGAACTATAGCTTCATAAAATGCTCACAAACAGTTTCTTGCAATTAAAAATTAGTATATGCGTATACAATTGATGAGTAAAAATATTGTCAGTCATCATTATTATGCAAATTACTTTGAAATCATATGTATGTTATCTGTGACAAAATATATGGGAATACTAGGGTACTCTGTGGTGGTGGTGCTGCGGTAGCGTTGTTGCCTCACAGTTTGACGTTGCCCGTTTGATTCTCAGAGCGTCTTCTGTGTGGTGATATGTGTGAACGGGCGTTCCTTCATTGAAGGTAGTGCGTTAGGCCTGGCAAGCCAGCATGTAAAACTCTACTGCCAATTATTAGTGTGGCTGTGGCGACCCCTAACCGGGAAAAGCCGAAAGACACAAACAAACTAAGGTATATTAAATGTAATTGAAATACCCTAATGCTGGCATCACTAACATCAACAATAAAATGTTGATAGATCACTATTCATTTGATGGAGACTACTCTCAGAGCATGCAAGTAAACTCACTAAAATGTTAAAGCATACTGTTATGTATGGGGCAAGCCTTTCTGCACCCCCACAGCTCCCCACAACCCATGCTAATAATATATACTAACACTCAGGTGTGAGGATTGTACAGTCTCGCTACCTGTTGACCATCTGTTTTATGAATCAAGGTCTGTTGATGTTGACTTTAAATACTGTTCACTAAAAGTAATACTCATACATATACATAAAGACAGACAGAGATTATACATATGATTCTGTATCTGTCTATATACAGATATAGATAAGTATATATATATATATATATATATATATATATATATATATATATATATATCAAATAAATCATTTCGAATTTTATATTTTAGTTAACATTGAGAATATAGGTAGGGGAGGGCCATGGGAAGACATTCTTATATGGAAAGAGTTAAGATGGCAGGTGAAATGTAATTTCATCAATGGCATCAGTCTCAATGAGATAGCTTCTATATCAAGTGTATTACATTTAAAAGGTGCTTTATACATGTAAAAACAGTCAATAAGAATACTTTTTTTAAAGATGTATATATTCTTACATCATTATCCATCCAATGCATTTTTTTAAATCATGGTAAAGAATGTGCTTGGTACCCAATGTGTATTTTTTTATGTGGACTATTTATTGGGAATTTTATGGATAATTTTTACAATCCTTATTACATTACCAACATATGTAAAGCTCTATTATATTTAATGGTTTCAATAGTTAAAATTCTTCTTAGTCTGATTTTAATTACTTTTATTGTAATTATTTCATACTTCTGGTTTTCTTCATTCTCTCATTTCTTTTCTTTATTTTATATACAGTATTTTTAAATATAGTCCAGGAATACAGAAATTCAAATTGTTAACTAGGGAATTGTTTTTAAAAAGCAATCATCCAACAGGATTTTTTGAGTGGAGTTTAGATAATTTATTTAAATAGTTCATGTCACATGTTTTTACTATTCTGAAGAAGTCCACAGAGCTGGAAGAAAGCATTTAATTTGTTAAGAAAGTAATACTAGTTTATTTTCTATAGCAGACCGTCTTCTTCACTTGCATCATGTGACTGGAGCTTTTCTCCCTGGATCTCCACTGAAAAAGGGCCATTAAGGCCCAGTCATACCTTCTCAGTCAACAAAAAATATGCAAGTGTATATAAACAGATCTGGCATTCACTGACATGCAGATATATACTGATGCACATTACATAGTTTACACCAAAACCTGCTAATAATAAAAAAAATGGCAAAACTAAGCCAACGACAAAAAGGCAAGAAACTTACTCATTTTGTGATCACTCAACAAAAATAAATACAATAACAAAACCTTCAGACAGACTTTATCTGAGGAGTTGTACTGCTAGGGGAAAAAAGTTTTCATTATAGTAATGTGTAGAACTGGGCAGCAGCATGGTGGCAACGTTAGGGCTAGCATTAACACACGAGTAAGGATGGAAAGGACAGCTTGACCACAATCTATCACCTTATTTATATGTGCTAACCCTATCTGTGCTCCTAATTCCAAATGGGGCCCTATCCAGGGTAATGAGCCAAGCCCCAGCCAGCCATACCAATATTGCATTACTTGGTGGTCTCTCCCCAGTTATCATAAAATACTGTTCAGACCTCCCAAAGCACATGATTATTTTCTTCTTTACTTTCACACAGACACACACACACACACACACACACACACACACACACACACACACACACACACACACACACACACACACACACACACACACACACACACACACACACACACAAATATCACTAAATCTGTCCCCTTACCTAGCCCTTATTCTAACCCCAACTTGCACCATCACTTGTGTAAAAACTTCCACATTGAATTCTGAATCCTTTGGTACATCTGAGAGCTTTCAAATAACATATAAAATATACAAATGAAGAACACCAATTGCTGTGCGTTTGAATTTTTAATTCTGGTACCTCGGCCTTCGCCTTCTCCTGGAATACAATTTACATAGCAAACACCACCCATTTTTAAAGAACATTTTGATTGAATTATTGATGCACCATCCCCTAATTATACAATTAGGCTCACTTTTTGCTATTTTACAACACCTATCTGGCATCTTTCCCTCTAATACATAGATATATACACATAGTTAGTTAGAAAAAATGTATATAACAATTAATACATAGATACTATAATATAAACAGTATTTGTGCTTTTTCCTTTCTTCCTTATTTAAGCTTTGATTAATATATACATAAATATAAATACTGTTATATTCATATGAAGTAGAACTATATATATATATATATATATATATATATATATATGTGTGTGTGTGTGTGTGTGTGTGTGTGTATATATACATATATATATATATATATATATATATATATATATATATATATATATATATAAAATTTTGAAATTCCACAATCCTGATGTTCTGAATACTGACACTCAGAATGTCGAGATTGCAGAATTTCGACATTTAAAAAAAAAAAAAAAAGTAAAACAAGAAAACATCAACAAAAACATATTTGCAGGAGGGCAAACTCCCCCTACACCCCCACACCCCCTGCAACTTAAATATACCAACTCCGAGATCGCACTACAGTGAAGGGAATGGTAATGTTCCCATTTTGCACTGTACGGTGATTTGCATTGAAAAGTTTCGAGATTCCACAATCTCAACGTTATGAGCATCGTTATATTGAACATTGGGCTTGTGGAATTTTGAAATTACAAAGTGGACTCATATATACATATATCAGTTTACAATAATTTCCACAAAGTGACATACATCGAATGGTGACATCGCTGAACCAGAATGGTGAAAATATAAAAGTCGTTCCGCCCCTTGTCAAGCCGTGTTAAGAGTGATGGTTCAACATTCGCTGTTTTGGAAATGTGGCCATTGGAGTACATGTACATTCGATCTGCGATATTGTGGGTCGCTAACCTTCTGTTCGAGATCTAGCCTCTTGGCAAGCTGCTTTTCGATGTTGCCATCTATGATGTATGTCACTTCATGGAAATGATAGCAATCTTTTATATCTATATATCTATGTGTGTGTACATATATATATATATATATATATATATATATATATATATACACATATATATATATATATATATATAAAATATACATATACAGACCACAGGGAAAACTGGTACCTGTGAGCAACAAAGCAGAGGGCTGGGCTGCGAATCCTAAAATAATCAGAAAAAAAGAACCATGCACTGTAGACAAGCTCATTTGAGCCTTCAGAAAAATCAAGCAATTATAAATTGTTTAGAAATCAAACCATCTTTATTGAAAACAAATAGATGAGCACTTTTGTCCTTAAATTAGCAGAATCTACAGAATTTATTATTTTCATTTGCATCAAAACTATTGCTTGTTGATTGCAGGAGGCTTTGACCAGATGGTCTTTGGCTGGTATGTGTTGCTATTTTACTTTCGTTTTGAGGTACTAGCTTGTTTTAGTCGAGCTACAAGGTTGTGAGCATTCTGCATCTATCCTGTGCTGATTTCAAAGCTGTTGAGAGAATCTACAAAACTAAGTGCTATTTTTCAATTTATTCTAACTTAAACTACACTTGTATTTGATTAACTGTGCTGTTTTAACTTGCATTACATCTGCAATGTAGTTTTTCTCTGTTTTACTGTTAAACTATTTAATTAACTGAGTATGAACTGTTCTGCTTTTATATTTAACTGTGTATCTGTTACCCTGTGTTTAATCGACCTAAACAGAATTTAAATATTTTTAGCAGAGCCTGGTTACATGTTTTCCTGTATCCAGATCTGTTTGTGTGATTCCCTGCACTTAGTGGGAGTAAGTGAACTGGTTGAAACTGGTCTGGCATAGGGTGTTCAGCTAAGAACTCAGGGGTGAGGGCTGATTGGTCGGTTCCAGTGATTCTGTTTTAATTTTGTTTTGTGGTATATGTTTTAGCTGAACTACAAGGTGGTGAGCATTTTGCATCTACCCTGTACTGATTTCAAAGCTGCTGAGAGCATCTACAAAAACTAAGTGCCATTTTTCAATTTATTCTGACTTATACTTCACTTGTATTTGACTGAATGTGCTGTTTTATTAACATGCATTATATTTGCACTGTATTTTTTCACTGTTTTACTCTTAAACTGTTTAATCGAGTATGAGCTGTTCTGCTGTTATGTTTAAATGTGTTTCTGTTCTCCTGTGTTAAACTGACCTAAACAGAGTTTAAATATCTTTAGCATAGTCTGGTTACAGGTTTTGCTGTATCCATTTCATTAGAGAACCACGGCAGATTGCTGCTCACTATATTTTTATCTGTCAATAGCCACTCTCAGAATATTATCCGTGTAGTTCCAGGCAGAACACTCGTAACTGAAATGTTGGTAAATACCACGGTCAAAATTGCTTATAAACGACTGTAAATAGTAACAAGTTCTGGAGACGTTCGTACTAATAAAAACTAGTTTATTCACACACGTTAGCGCTTTCACCTACTGGCTTCTTCAGACGTACAAAAAAACACTACAAATCCATGAATTAAATAGTTGTCCTTTGAATCCCATTGGATCAGCCAGATAATACATTTAAAGGTGTGTTAACACTTAGCAAGAAATGTCACAATTTATCAGTAACTAAAACTGATCATATTATTTTCTTTTATTCCGTGGGTTCCGTGCTCCGTTGGCTTGGTGAACTAATTTGTGTGCTTTACGTATATTTTTATCTGTGACTGCATAACTGTCTGAGTTTTTTTTCTAACAGATATTCTTCCAATTGGCTCAGTATCTGCATACACTAAGTAGTTGGTTCAAGACATTATCCTGCATGCGGTAGCTATTTACTCAGTTTGTTTTTTGTAATCTTTATAATATATACTTACCATCTCAAAGTACTTACTCCTCTCTGTACTGTTCTTTTCTAGACCTAACACCACTCTTAAGTATTCGACTGCGGTACCACCTTTATCATTCTTGTAAGAAAAGCGCAGTCCGAGTCTGAACTGTCTGCAAACAACTAAAGTTAACTTTGAGTATGTGTCTCCCTGTTTGAGCCAATATTCATTTTCCCCTGGAGAGCACTCTGCTTTGGCTTGTAAGCAGCCCCCCCCCCGACCACACACACACACACACACACACACACACACACACACACACACACACACACACACACACACACACACACACACAGACATATCTTTCACTTTCTCTCTTATTCCCTTTTGTTAGCAAATAGTAGCCATAACTGTTCAATACTGTGTGTTTGTTAATTTAAACTGAGACCACAGTAGCCTACTGATACAAGGTTATCCTGTTTTTCCACCTGAGAAATGGTTAAGAAATGACTTACAGTTTCAGAGCAGTCCTTGGTCAGTTGTGATTGTTTCTTAAACACAAACTTGTCTTTGCTTTGGCTTATTAGCAGCAGTACAAAGAACTGCCTGCTCACACCCTTGTTCTCCCCTCCCCCTTCCCTGTTTATTACCTTAAGAAAATCCCAAAGTTAATAAATATTACCCGTAGCAGGCACCATTTTTAAAACTACAAACACCCTTGTCACTATCATATGTTCATTTATCAGTTAACTCTGTTAACTGATTGTTTCCAGCACCCTCATATGAGCAACTAACAGGGTCTCTAACCGCTTTGCTCTGCACCCTGCCCCCTATTCCCTCCCGCCCACAGTGGTCCCACCTTTATTGCACTCACAAACCCCTCCCATCTTTCCAATAGCCAACCACAGTGCTAACCCAACACTACCTCCTCCATCTTCCCACTACTATCACACCTCCTCAACTAACATGTACAAGCATACCTTACCTATGCTCACTGCATGCACTCTCCTTGCATATCTTACATCCTACCAAAGCTCCATCATTCCCCCACTCAACCACTACCACTGTACTACTACTCACACCACCACTCATGTCTCACCCTCACTCAGCTCCCCTCCCACCAGCTCAAGAACCATCCCTATGCACCCCCCACATATTCTACCAACTATATTACTGAAACATAAAGCATCCCTACAACTTAACATAGTAACCCTCCCACCATACCTATTACCCACAGAGCACAATCATAAAGTTTCCCTAATAAACAAACACATTCAAAAACTGAGAAAACTAATAACCTCATGCATATCAAAACTAGACCTAAGTGGAGACATCCACCCCAATCCTGGCCCTACCATCTCCTACCCCAATCCTCATAATCAGTCTAGAAACCACAACTTCTCCCATGTTACAACCAATAGAAAGCCAAGTGACTTCCTTCTACTAAGCCTAAATATTAGAAGTATATCCAACAAAGTCCATGAACTCCATGCCACCATAGACTTGTACTCCCCAGATATAGTCATCCTGACAGAAACCTGGCTAAAACCTCACATTACCAGTGAGCAAATACTCCCTACAGGTTACGGCATACTAAGAGTAGACTGGATAAACAAAAAAGGAGGTGGTGTAACTATAATATTTAAACAGCATCTAAACATCCAGATCTTAAAATCATCAGCTCCGCAAATAGGCAATGAAGAAATAATATATACCAACCTCAAAATAAACCAAAACAAAACCATCAACATAATTGGATGCTACTTCCCACCTGGCCAAAACATCCCTCCACTAGAAAACCTCCTCAGCTGGTCTACCCACCATCTCCCCCAAGAAACTGCCATTTTAGGTGATTTCAATATTGACTGGCAATCCTGTTCTGGCAACCATCTAACCCATCATGTAAACCTTCATGGCTTCACCCAACTAGTCCAGTCACCAACCAGGATAAATAAAAACTCCAGCAAGCACACTACCCTGGATTGGATACTAGTCAGTAAGAGGCCCCAGTCATATATAACAGGCTGCTTATCAGATAGCCTCAGTGATCACTCCCCAACATTCCTACTCAAAAAATACCTATACCAAGCTAAACCTGTCATCTACCATCAAATACATAAAAAACTAAACTTTAATCCACTCACATTTATCTCATTCCTCAAAGAATGTAACTGGCATCCTCTAAAGTACCTCAGTCTAGATGACGCAGTTGAATTTTTTAATACTACCTTCCTGAACATCCTTAATTACCATGCCCCCATAAGATTTTCCAGAACCATAGCACAACCCTCCCCATGGCTACAAAAAAATACTAAGTCAGAAATGAAAAACAGGGATAAAGCCTGGGAGCACTAGTACAAAACCAAAACCCCCTCAACCAGACAGAAATTCCTAGAACTACGCAATAGAGTCAAAAAGCTAATGAACATGACAAATTCCAGTACTACCAGTCTGCCCTAGACTCCTCACAACACAGCCCCAAATAATTCTGGTCTTCCATAAACTCCATCCTCCACCCAGGTAAAGTCAGTACCCCTCCTCCTAACATCCCTCACTCCTCAGAAAATATTGCTACCTCATTCAACACACACTTCACCCAAATCATACTATCACTAGCTAAACAACACAACCCCCTCCCCTCCAACACACACCTTCAACTAGTAATCTCTCCACTGCCTTCTCTTTTTCTCCTGTACCTACCTCCAACATAAAAAAACTCTTAACTAAACTTAAACACACCAAATTAGGAGCAGACAACCTCCCAAGTGAATACCTACAAATCGCAGCTGATGCTCTGGCCTACCCAGTATCCATTTTGATTAACCGATCTCTGTCAGAAAGTTGCGTTCCCACACTGTGGAAAGTATCACATATAATTCCCCTTCACAAAGGCGGACCCTCCACAGAACTAACCAATTACCGCCCCATAGCTATTCTCTCTCCACTCTCCAAAATACTAGAGAGATGCTTACACTCTCAGGTCTCAGACTACCTCCTTACTAACAACCTCCTTTCCAGTACTCAGCATGGTTTCCGACCAAACCATAGCAACATCACTGCCTTACTCTCCTTTACTAACACTATCCTTCAGCATAAAAACAATGGCTATCTCTCCTCTGCTACTTTCCTAGACCTATCAAAAACATTTGACATGGTCCCACACAAACAACTTATCTCTGTCCTCAATAACCTATCCTTCTCACAATCAGTCACCAACTGGTTTCAGAGTTACCTGTTTGACTGCCAACAATCCGTTGTATGGCAGAATGACATATCTCCCCAACTACCTGTCTCCATAGGGGTTCCACAAGGATCCATCCTTGGACCCCTACTCTTCTCTGTTTACACCAATAATCTAGCCTCTGCCACCAAACATGGCACACTCATACAATACGTAGATGACTCAATCATCATCTGCTCAGCCCAGTCCCTACCAAAACTGCAAAAAGTCACACAGGAAACCTTTTCCTCTGTTGAAACTTGGTTATCCGATGCCCAATTAATACTCAACCCAAACAAAACTAAACTACTCATCTTCCAATCCACCAAACATATTCAAAATAACTCTCACTTTAACATCACAGCAAAAGACAGCACCACTATATACCCAACTGAACACACCAAATTGCTAGGAGTGGAAATAGACAATAAACAAAAATTTGACATTCACATATCCATGACCATGAAAAGAGTCCACAAAAAACTAGGAGCGTTATACAGAAATAAGCAATTTCTCACCAAAGCAGCAATGATTTCAATAGCAAATTCCCACCTTATTTCCACCATACTTTATGCCTCTCCAATATATACCAACCTAAGGCAATGCGATCTAAACAAGCTAGAGACCTGCTATAACAAAATCGCCAAATTCGCCACAGGGGCATCCTACCGTAGTCACCACTGTCTATCACTTGCTGAACTGGGCTGGCTTAAACTCCCTCACCTCCTTCAGTGGTATCAACTCTCACTCACCCACAAACTAGTAAACCATCCACTAAATGTCCCATCCCTCCAGAATCTACTACAACCCTATCGCACCACCAGACCACTAAGATCCAGCAACAAAAATCACTTTGCAGATCACTAAAGCCAATAACTCTGCTGGTGAAGCACTATTCTCTTGCACCATAACCAAATTATGGTACTCCCTTCCACCCACAATTACCTCCGTACCATCATGCACCCACTTCAAAACTTTACTAAAAGCGCACCTAAAAACATGCTGGCTATGCCCTTGCAACTCCCACTCTAATATCACCCACCCCATCCAACCACTACCTTTCTTTCCACTCCACTAACTACCTTGATTATAGCAAGCTCAGATGCTCATAAGCCTAGTACTTATTATACAGCAGGAACTTCTCATTGTAACATTTGTTAATGTCTGTTATGTACTTCACAGATAAAGATTCTAGTTGTCTACTAATGTACTATGTTCTTCATCTATAAATATGTTGTAAGTAATTGCTATGTTAA
Source organism: Protopterus annectens (assembly GCF_019279795.1). Taxonomy (NCBI): domain Eukaryota; kingdom Metazoa; phylum Chordata; order Ceratodontiformes; family Protopteridae; genus Protopterus; species Protopterus annectens. Next base: position 1,799,608,306 of record NC_056726.1, read on the forward strand.
ATTGTTAATCGCTATGTAATCCAACGTAACTACTGTCTGTTTATTTTAACTGTGGAGCTTTTCTCCCCAGGCCTCCACTGAAAATGGACCTATGTCCAGTCGGACACTCCCGGTCAACAAATTTAAATAAATAAATAAATAAAAATATTTGTTTATGTTATTCCTGTGTTTAATGCTACCCCATCTTATCTTGCCTGAGTCCTACCTGCACTTAGTGGGAGTAAGTTAACTGTGTTGAACTGGTCTGGCATTGGGTGTTTAGCTAAGAGCTCAGGGACAAGGACTGATTGGTCAATTCCAGTCTTTCTATTTTACTTTCATTTTTGTGGTACTTAAACCCCGTGTTTGTGTGGGTCTGAGTGTGTTTGCACATTGCTCACCACCACTGTGCTGTTTTAGCCCTTTATGAGGTATCTCAGCTGCATTTTTTTCCTTACCAGTACTCTTGTGTGAGACCCTCCCTTGCAGCTACTGTATTGATTTTATCCAGCCCTACTCTCACCTAGATGTACTCTCCTCAGATAATACCCACTCTACTATCCCTGACCTCTCTTCTACAGATTCTGACAACCATGGACAAACAATTTCCTATTGTTTCTCCTGCTAGTCTGGTTATTAGGAACATCCTGAGACAGTGTAGCAACTGCCTCATGTACACAGACAACCCTCTATTACTACCACCTAGGAACACAATTACATTAAGAACCTAGAATCCTTGCTAACTCAGTCACAAGCCAGTAAATGGCACTGAGAAGGTTGTCTACTCAAACACCACAAACACCATATGTCTAGCAACACCCACACCTATACAACACACTCCCACATATGTGGAGATTCTCACCAAAAACATACCTAAACAAAAGAGACCTCTGAGACAAAAACACATGCAAATTCCACAGCCTGCTACACCACACACCACACATAGTCCACACACCAGTGTCTCACAGCCTCTAAGGCTCAGCCACAAATCCAATATACTAGTCATAGGAGACTCTATTGTGAGACGCACAGATGTGCCCCTCACCAAGCTAGACAAGGAGAAAGTCACAGTAAGTTGCTTGTCATGTGCTAAAATCCATCATATCACACATGAACTCAAATCTCACAACAATAGGTACTGTTATGAGTCTGTCATAGTCCATGTTGGTGTGAATGACTTGAGGTGCACCTCTCTGGGCTATATAAACAGAGACGATTGAGCTATCTGAATATGTGTTCCAGGCAGGTATGTCCCTAGCCTTAAGCAGCATCCTACCATCACCCAGAATGATGCCTCAATACAGTAGAAAATAATTGGCTTAGTTTCCAGTGTCATTCCAAGGGGATCCAGTACCTGACAGCTTGGGAGGACATGATTGACAGACCATAATGCTTTGCCAGAGATGGCCTTCATCTGTCTCCCCTGGGCTTCAGGCTTTTGCTAAAGGTTCTTGCCTCCCCCATAGTGCCTTTTATAGGCAAAGTCATGAGGACAAAATTACCAATGTGAAAAATTCTAAATGAAATTTAAAGGTAATGATGCTAAATGCTAGGAGCCTTAACATAAAACTGCACTCATTGCAAGCATTCCTAACTCTGGAAGGTGCTGACAATTGTGCTGTCACTGAAACCTGGTTAAAAGATGCAGACAGCACCACAGCCGTACCACTATACTCATCCTACCATACTTTTCAGATCCAAAATGGAAGGTTACAAAGCCAAAAGAGGTGGGTTTAAATATTTATCAAAGACATATACACCTCCGTGCTGGTCAGATATTATGATGCACAGAAGACACTCTAGGTGCTGTTAACTGTTGAGAAAATGCCTATTCAAATCTTAGCTAGATACAGACCCCCAGTTATGACTCAGGATGCCCACTCCACCTATCTGGACTTACTTGAATCCATCAAGATTCAGACCTCTACCCTGATTCTGGGTGACTTTAACTATCAAGTCATAGAGTGGAAGGCCTATTCTAGCCCAAACACAAATTCCCAGAGGTTCCTTGACTTCGTCAATGTCAATGCATTAGATCAGCTGGTCGACACCCCCATGAGAGTTGAAAATAGCCTGGACATGGTACTTACCAACAACTGTAGCCATTGTAGCAGCCCTACAGTGTCATCCTCCTTGGTAAGATCCAACCATAAAGTGATCATTTTTGAAGTCACCTTCTCCCCTGACCTTCCCCCTTGCCAGGGTCAAATAAAAAAACTTTTTCAAAGCTGACTACAACTTCCTGAGAGCAGGTATAAGCAGCTTCACAACACTGTTCCTTCAGATGGAACTAGCACTAATGTCTAAGCCTACACCAAAAAACTATATGAGCACCTACATAGCTGTATAGGCTCAGCAATACCTGACAGAACCAAATCATCTTCCATAGGGAAGAGTAAACCTGTCTGGTGGACAGCAGCAATAAAAAAAAAAAACTCTATAATAAAAGGAAAAAAACTGCTGTCCAGGACCAATGAAGGAGCAGGTGCCAAGTTAGAAGCAATCTCTCCTTTGTCTTAACAAGCAAGTAAGGTCACTGGTGAAATGCTCTAATGCTAAATTCAAGTCCGAATTGGCCACATCCACTAAGAATAATCACAAGGCCTTTTTCACATTCATCCACAGTCTCAAAGGAAACACCCAAATTTACTCTGAACCAGTGGTCAAAAACACCACATGCACAAATGCTGTAGATATATCCAACCTGTGGGTAGACAAGTTTAGTGAAAACTTCACCCCCCCGTCCCCCCATCAGTAAACCAAGACATCCCCAGCACCTGCTCCCCTCCCCTCATCACCAGGGAGTAGGTGTTTAATGCCCTCTCAAAGGCAAAATATACAGCCTACATGTGACCCAACAACATCCCTGCCTGTGCCCTACATTAACTTTGGCAAGAGCTCTCAGCATCATTAGGCACCCTATTCAACCAAAGCTTCATCCAAAAAAAATGGAGGAAAGTCACTGTCATCCCTTTACACAAAGGTGGAGCATCCACAGACCCAGGCAATTATAGGCTCATCAGCCTATCTAGCCTTATCTGTTAGGCCATGGAACGCATTATCATGGACCTTATAAACAAGGATATTGGCAACCTCTAAACACTTGACCTTACATGATTTGGTTTTGTCAAAGAGAGATCATGCCTGTTAAACTTGGTTGACTTCTTCAAAACAGTCACCAAAGCCAAGGATGAAGGGAAGATGGTGCACACCACCTACCTTGACCTATTCAAAGCCTTTGACACTATTCTCTACTTGGACATAATAGATAAACTCTCCCAGCTAGGCATCAACCCATATGTTACCAGATGTGTAGCTAACTGGCTCATTGATAGACCCACTCAGTCAAGATAGGGAAGCCACTTCTAGCAGTAGACCTGTAACAAGCAGCTACACCAAGGTTCAGTCTTGGGGCCCCTACTGTTTGGGATATATTTTTCTGAGGAGCAAGCCAAAATCAGTGGTCTGTGGCCGACCAGGTTTACAGATAACTGTAAGCTTGGCACTGTCTTAAATTCCCCTAGTGATGTGAACATCTTCCAAGAAGGCTGTACCCAAACTAATGACTGGTGCCAAAGCATGGCCTCAAATTGAATGCCAAGAAATGCATCATTGTCTTCTTTGGGGAAAATGGCATCCACACTAATTATCATATTAATAACAATGCACTAAGCACACAATCAGTCATGAGGGACTTGGGCATGCAGTTTGATAGCAACCTGACTTTTAACCACCACTTTGCCTTTGTTGTACAGAAGGCTTTCTATATGGCCCACCTCATATGTAAGGGTATTTCATCCAGGAACAAGTAGGTCATAACATCCCTGGACTCCTGACTTATCAGACCCATTATCGAGTACTGTGCCTCTTTTGGTATGTACCTTGCCAAGCACATGCAGCAGCTGGAGACAACACAGAAGTTCCTGACCAGAAAAATCCAGGGTCTCAAAGACCTATCATATACAGACAGGCTAAAAGCCCTGTCCCTGTACTCAGTCTTGTACAGACTGCTCAGAAGTGACCTGTGTCTGGCATACAAGGCCATCTTAGACCCAGACTTGATGGAGTTGCTGCATATCCATAAGTCAAACTCTACTTGTGCAATCCGTAAGTCAAACTCCACTCATGCAACCCTCATGCAAGGGCTCAACCTTGTCTGTGACATTAATAGAACTTGTTGGTGGGATAGATTTGTGTTCCAAAGACTCCCCCATCTGTGGAATAGACTCCCTCTCCATGTCAAACAGAGTACCTCACTAGTCCTCTTTAAGAGTAACCTGGATGACTGGATGGGAAACAGAAAATACACCCCTGGGATCCCACCTGTGTCCCTGTTGGACAGGGGAAGCAGGTGCTGACTGTGGGAACATGGGCTAGGCTTATAAGGGCCTTCAGGCCAATAGCCTAATATCATCCTATGAACCTATGAACCAATGTTGTGTAAACTGTGCTTGCATAAAGGTAATTTTTTTTAATTGAAAGCTTTCAGATGTACCAAGAGATTCAGGATATGGTCTGGAAGCTTTTATGCAAGTGATGGTACAGGTTGGGATTAGATGAAGCTCATTTAAGGACAAAAGTGCTCATCTATGTTTTTCAATAAAGACTTTTTTATTTTGTCAATACACCAATTAGGGGTGCAACCATACTGGATCTGTTCTTCACTAATATGGAAAAACACTGCACACCCCCAGTGTAATGTCTTCTCTGGTAAGGTCAAACCACAAAATGGTCTCCTTTGAAGTAAAAATAAAACATGGAACCCCAGTTAAACCTGGAATATTCAGGAACTACTCTAAGGCTAACTTCCTGCTTTTAAGTGATAACTGGAACTAACTAAAAAAAAAACACCCTGGTGAAATCACAAAATCTATAGGCTATATAACAGAGGGAAGAAAATCATGGAAAACTTAGGAGCTGCAGCACCCAGCAGGATCAAAAAACACATTCATCAAACTAAACAAACAACTCAGAGGACAAATAAAGTCTACCCCAGCCAAATTTGCAGTAAATTTGGCCTCACAGTCTAAGAACAACCACAAGACATTCTTTAGTCATGTCTGCAGTTTCAAAGGCAATACACAGCTGTGTGCAGAGCGCATTGTAAATGTAGTCACCCATAGTGAGCATGAAGATATAGCAAACCTACTGGCTGACAAATTCAGCTAAAATGATACCCCACTCTCTCCCTCAACCTTCCCTCAGGAAATACCATTAAATATAACTCCCCCTGTTCTCACTAGGAAACAGGTCCTTAATGCTGTATCTAAGGTCAAGAACACTGCATCATTGGGCCCAGACAATATCCCAGGATGCCTTCTAAATAGCATGAAACATGACCTTTCAGGAATTGCTATTTAACTGTAGCTTTCAAACAGGCTTTGTGCCTCATGAATGGGGAGCAGCAACAGTCATCCCTTTCCACAGAGGTGAGCCATCTACAGACCCTGGAAGCTATAGACCGATAAGTCTTATATGCAAAGCCATAGAAATAATTACCAAAATTAAATGATCAATAATGATAAAGTATATCTTCAGAAACTGGACCTAATTCTGTTTGGTTTCATCAAGGGCAGGCCGTGCCTACTCAACCTGGTGGACTTCTTCGAGAAGGTCACCAAAGCAAAGGAAGACAACAAAATTGTTCACACTGCCTACCTTGACCTGGCCAAGGCATTTAGTGTAATGCCCCCCTTGGGCATTGCTGACAAACTCAAGAGGTTAGGTACAAACCCTTATGTCATCCAGCATATAGCCAACTGGCTCACATACAGGACCCAGGAAGTTAGAATTAGGAGTCCACCTCTACAAAGAGGCCAGTTACAACTGGAGTCCCTCAGGGATCAGTCTTTTGGCCATTCCTTTTTGGCAATTCCTTCTCTGAAGTCAAGGCAATGTCACTGGTCTCTGGCTGACTAAATTTGTAGATGATTGCAAATTAAGAGATGTCATTGAATCCCACACCACCACAAATGTTCTCCAGGAAGGGCTGACAGAGACAAACAACTGGTGTTAGAGCTATGGACTAAAACTAAATGTCAAGTAATGCATAATATCCTTTGGGAAGTCATCCACCCCTCATAACTATCATATTGACAACACACCCATTATAGTTGACCCAGACACACACATAGACTGTAATCTAGCCTTTGACCATCACATGTCTACAGTAGTGAGGAAATCATTGTATGTTGCACAACTTATAAACAAATGTATAGCATCTAGGTCCATGAAAGACATTGTTACACTGTATTCGGCATTCATCAGACCAATCATTGAGTACAATGTCCCCTCTGGTATGTACCTAAACAGGCATATCTAATAACTGGAACTTCCAGAGAGATTCCTCACTAACAGAATACAGATCATAAGTAAAATGTCTTATGCAGATCACCTCAAGGCCATTTCCCTGTATTCTGTCTCCTACAGGCTATTGGGGGAGATCTGTGCCTGGCATACAGGGCGTTGTCAGACCCCACTCTGATGGATCTCTTGCATATCCACAAAACAAACACCACCAAAATTACCCATTCTAAAGACTTAAACCTTGCCTGTGATATAAATAGGACCTGATGGAGAGGCACATATGTATCCCAGAGACTACCCCTTCTCTGGAACAGACTGTCCATCCATGTGAAGTAGAGTTCCTGCCTACCCAATTCAACTGTAACTTGGACAACTGGATGTGGAATAGGAAATAAATCTCTGGCTTGGCACCTATGTCTCTAAAGGACACAGTCCACTTGTAAATGTTTCATCTCCCAGGCCTCTGCTTGTAAATGTTTCATCTTCCAAGCCCCTGTTTACACTTATCAAGGGTACCAGAACTTGTCAGAGATTTGGGATGCATGACTAGACTTAAAAATGCCTTTGTGGTCATTAGCCTAGTAAGCACCTGTGAACTTACATGTGATAAATACAACTTATGAAACAATGAAATGAGAGAGAATAACAAGATGCTAGAAAAACAACTTTTAATAATTAAGTACTTTCAACCACTTAGGTCATCATCAGAATTAGCAAATCACATTTCATTTACCCCTTATATACAATCATTAGTCACATGAGTAGTCTTATGATAAATAAAAGTATCGTCCTATGGATAAAGTACAGAGAATACAAAATATATACAAAAACTAATGCATATAAAAACTTTACAATCAAATTGCTATAGCTACTTCTGTTAAAATATCTGTATAAATCTATTTACATTTGTTAATTCTGTTTTTTTGTTCAGAACAACTTTATACTTAATATTGCTATTTGTACCTGATGAATAATATGCATTTAAAAATATATACCATTTTAATTCCTTAAATTCCAACTCCCCTCCCTATCCCCATTAAAATTACAGGGTACTTGATCTGTAACATAAACAAAAATGTTTTGAGACCAATGCATTCCATGGAATGCTTCCTAATAGCATTATCAATATTTTTTGTCTTAACTGCATAATGTTGCTCACATACATGCTTTCCCAATTCTCTATGTGTTTGTCCAATATGAAATGATTCACAAATTAAGTATTTAGCCAAATAAACAACAAATGCTGATACACAGGTAAAAAATAACATGGAACCTGATAAGATCTATCACTTCCCGTACTTGTGAAATAAGGACTTTCTGGCATGTACCCGCACATCCCCTTTTTTGTATTTTAAATGCTTGTCCCTCTCTTTCTAATAAAAGTTTAATGCTATTACCTTTTTTGTTGATAAACAGGGATTCTTTTCCTATCATCTTATTGACATCCTCACTGGTGCCCAAAATGTTCCACTTGTTTTGAATGACCTTTTTGTAGCATCGCTATCTAAAGAAAATGCCAGCAGCATGGAAACAGACCAGTTATTACCTCTGATAATTTTGGCATTTTTTTCTCACTTTTACCATTTCTTCTCTAGCTTTTGTAATAATGATTTTTCCAGGATTATTATCCAATGTCAGTGTCTGTCATCAAATATTTTAATCTTACAAATTGTCCATTAATTATATTGTGTTTTAAACAAGTTGGATGCATAATAGAGTAATTCAAAATAACATTACTGGACAGATTTTAATAACTAATAACACTATGGAATCTGTCTTCTCCCTCATTTTTTGTATATCTCTACATTCAAATAACTAATTTTAAACTTGTTCTTATGACAAGTAAGCTTTAAAAATTCAGTACTACTCTTTCAATTCTGATATTCCCGTTTGGAAGCAAAAAATGTCATCAATAAAATGAAAATATTAACAATACAACTATAACTGAATATGTGACTTAAGTTTCCCAATACGCTATCACTAAATTAGCATAATTGGGTGCCATTTGAGCTCCCATTGCTACCTGTCTTTTCTGAAGATAATAGAACCCTTCAAAGGAAAAAAAAAAATCCTTTGTCAATACATTCCATTAAAAGTTAGAACTTGATTTGAAATTTAAGGAATTAACATGGCAGATCTTGTTAAATGCACATAATACACCAGATAAGAATATAGCAATAACCCACGCCTGGGTGTGGGTAATGCTGGATTTACCCACAGTTGGTGTGGTTTGGTCAAGAGGGCAAAGCCCGAGTGGCCAAACAAAGCCTACTGTGGGTAAATCCAGCATTACCCACACCCAGAAGTGGGTCATTGCTATTATACAATTACATTTTTTAAGGAAAAAAAAAATACTTTTCTTAAATAATGGCATTGTATAATGCCTCCTTGCTGCCCTTCCACAGCTGTCTGGTATTCTGCGGCAGTTCTGATGTACTACACATGCGTATGCCTATGCAGTACATCAGAACTGTGGGCAAAAGCAACGGAGAAAGCAAGATCTCCATTGCTTTTTACAAACTGTTTCACTATGTTAAATGGGTTTAACATAGCGAGACAGCTTTAAAAAAAGCAAAGGAGAATCTACGTTGCTTTTTTTAAAGCTGTCTCGCTATGTTAAACCCATTTAACATAGCGAGACAGTTTTGAAAAAAGCTATGGAGAAAGCAAGATCTCCGTTGCTCTTTACAAACTGTCTCGCAATGTTAAAGAAGTTTAACATAGAGAGACAGCTTTAAAAAAAGCAACGGAGAATCTCCGTTGCTTTTTTTAAAACTGTCTCGCTATGTTAAACTCGTTTAACATAGCAAAACAGTGTGAAGCAATGGAGATGTTGCGTTCTCCGTTGCTGTAAAAAAAGTTATAGTAATGGAAAAAGTCCGGGCGACTGGACCTTTTTCCATTACTATAACTCTGATTTACAACGTGCACTCTGACCAATCAGCATGCACATTTTTGAATATTAATGGGGGGGTCGTTGTATAATAGCAATGTTAGTAATAAGGTGGTTCTGAAGACAAAACAAAATTAACAAATGTAAATAGATTTATACATATATTATAACAGAAGTAGTTATAGTAATTCGATTGTAAAGTTTTTATATGTATTAGTTTTTGCTTATCTTTTGTATTCTCTGTATTTTATCCATAAGGTGGTACTTTTATTTATCATATGATTAGTCATGTGACAATGGGTTTTGTATAAGGGGTGCCTTTAAATGTGATTTGGTACTGCTATTGAAGACCTAAGTGGTTGAAATCTCTTAATTATTAAAAGCTTTTTTCCCTGGCATGTTATTCTCTCTTATTTTGTTGAGTTTTTAATTCTTTGATCAGTGTTTTTAACCAGTCTAGAGAGTTTTTCAGTTAAAGCTTACCTCTGATAAATACTTATTTGTTCAGAAAGAACAATAGCTATACAACTGATGGAAACACACCCGATGGCAAATACAGTTTTTTTTCTGTGTGTGATTGTGGTACAGTGTGGATTGGGGAATTTAACATTTTCTCACACTAGTGCAATCTTGGAGTTGGTATATATAATTAGCAGAGGTGGTGGGTGAAGGGTGGATTTGCAAAATACAGCTTAATGAAATTTTTTCTCAATTAGTTGAATTCAAGCATTTATGCTTGATGGCTTGAGGTTCAATATTTTGAGTATATAAAAAATGTCATATAGTCATGTTTATATATATATATATATATATATATCTATATATATATATATATATATATATATATATATATATATATATATATATATAGTTAACTATATCTACATATCTATGTCTATATCAATATCCATATCTATATTTCTCTCTCTCTCTTTCTCTCTCTCTCTCTCTCTATATATATATATAGATATCTATATCTACATATCTCTGTCTATATCCATATCTATGTATATTTATCTATCTATATAGATAAATATATATATATATATATATATATATATATATATATATATATACACACCCACAGACACACAAGTGCATATATTTTAGCTTATATTGAGAGGGTGGCCTAATGGCTAAGGTGTTTGCCTTACAAACACAAGGTGCAGGGTTTGAGTCTCACAAGGGATAATTGGCTAGGCTTAAAATGGCTCGCAAGAACAGTTAGCTTAGTACTAACCTATGAACCTATATATTGTAACACTAAATGACTAGCAACAGGTGCCAATAGGCATGTGCAGGGTGACTAGGTATATCAAACAGTGTAGGGTATGACAAAAAAGAGCAGTTTTAGCAGTAGGTAACATAAAGAAACAAGGTTGCGAGCCGGATTCATGTAAGGGAATTAATTACCTGAACAGACAGTTAGAGTCATGATGCAGATGCCTTGTACAGAGGCTAGATCAATTATGTCCAAGTCACAGAGTCTTTGCCTTGAATTTTAGAACTGTCAGTTGAACATATGGTGGTGACAGTTTATCTGTCAGTCACCTTTTGTTTATTAGAGACTGTAGAAGTGTGTCAAATGCTTTATTTTGTTTGTCAAAGCCTTTCACTTTTATACACAGTAAGGCACTGTTACTGAGACTCTTTAACTGTGTGCCCCAATTGTTAGTTTTTTTGTCCATAAAGCAGAAACTAAATAAATTGTTACTGCCTGCCAGGGGGAGTTGTGATTAAAGAGTTTTTGTGTTATTTTTCCTCAACAGGTTGAGACATGGCAAAAAGGATTCTGTGTTACTTTCTTCAGACCTTTAGCTGAGCAGAGCGAATGAGGCAGCTGCCAAAGCACAAGATGTTTGGAGCAAAATTGGTAATGCTGATCTGGCTAGAATGGAATGCATTTGTTCAGTGCTGGCAATTCAGTATCAATGTTGGTATACTTTCATTTTAAATAATTTCAATTATTTGAATGAATACAAGTTAAAAATGTGCTTTCAGTTCCTACTGTATAGAGAATTCAAGCTGCCAATGTTGGAAGAGCTTATTTTTTTTTTTGGGGGGGGGGTATTTTCAACTTTAATGGAACTCCTCAACTTTTCAACACCAGTTTACCTACCAAATGGTATGATTTCACTAGTGCAAAGTTCACTATATAGCTGTTCACTAATAATGCAGTCTCGCTTAATCGTGGAATATATTTATTGTCACTAGTACAGTTATCTTATTTTAAACAAATTTTTTTAAGTAGAATATTTCACTTGTACTTGTAACCCATTTCACAGCCTGGGAAACCTTTCCGTAATCTACTGATCTCTTTTTACAGTTTTATTATAGTTAACTTTAAAATAAGGCCTTATGTCTCTTAATCCAGGTTAACCCTATTTCCCCCCCTTAATGCCAACTTGTGGATTGCATTAAATGGTAGTTACTCCTCACATATCTATATGATACAGTGTGCAACTAGATTTTTTAGCCTGTCAATATATGACAGTTCTTTAATGGCATTAATACTTTTTTTATAATGTCTTTGTACTTCTTTCAGAATTCTGATTTCATCCAAAGTAAGAGAGCAAATAGAGAGATTATATGCTATCAATGACCTAATTATAGCTTTGTATAATACTTTAAGAATAAAAAGATCTCTTGATTCAACAGTGCTGAAAATTAAGCCAGTGTGTTCTAACGCCTTTGCCTTTACTTCCATTATGTGATGTTTAAAAGGCAATCCTAAGAATTCATTAAACGGCCTAGTGCAAGCCATATAGCTTACTCTATAAAAGGCCCTACTCCCACAACCTTATATTTTGCACTTTGGAGACATGTTGGCTTTGAGGAGGAAAGACCGTATAACTGGCTGATTTGTATGTTTCTCAATTGCAGTGAAATACTGTGACATACAGATCAGTGCTGATCTGCACATTTTGGTAGTTAATTGCTGCATCATATAGATAAAGGCATCCCCCTTCCCTCAGTCACCCTCCCACTCAAACACACATATACACATTCAAACACAAATAAACAATCACCACAGTCCCTGTACCTGTCCCTGGGTTGTTTGCCTTTCCCCTATGTCTCCTTTCATGACCCTATGCTGTCACAAAGAGATGTGGTCCCATGTTGCAAGTCATAACCCTGGGGGCTAGTGGTCCCCCATGGTCCCATCCTTATCTTAGTTTAAGTTATGCTAAGGCAAAAGAGTTTAGAGTAATCCCTGATGTCTAATGATTATCCCCACCCCCAAGCCCCATACTGGTTTGGATGCCATTATAGCAAGTGTAGTATCCCTGGCAGCTAGTGGTCCCATCACGCCCTGATTGTCATACTGGTTTAGGTGCCCTTATGGCATAAGTGCATCCTTGACCACTAGTAATCCCCCCAGACCTGATCCCCATACTGGTTTAGGTACTGTTACAACACAAGTGCAGTATCACTGGTGGATAGTTGCCCTCCCCACTCAATGTTGAACACTATGCTTATTAGTCTAGGAGTGTGAGAAGTTATTGTAGCTACTCCAACCCACACTCAACACACATACACATCACACACACACACCTTACTCACATGATCGCACTCACTCTCTCATGTATTCATACACTCACACACACAAGCACACACCTAACTGCCACCTCAATAACTCCTCTACCACTACCTCAGATTCTTATATGCCCATCGCATATAGTCACTGACACACCTCTTGACCCTACCCTACCACTAAACCCCCCAGTAATTACCTATTATGTAATGTATGAACACATCCATGTTCACTACTGTGACATGGTAGGGCTGGTTAGTCTGTTTAGGTGACAGACTATCCAATGTCTTGTTTGCATCAAAGTAAATAACTGAATGTGTTTTTGTCTTGATCTAATTATGAAGAGATGTTTTAATAAAAACTGAATAGTGCTGGGTTTATATGAGGTCCATAATTATCATTCATTCAGTCGTTTCAATATATACAGTATATTTTAAAACATTTTGAGTACTGTAAGTTGAGACTAATATGTTTATAATTAGACAGTTCATGTTTAGTAGCTCCTTTAAGTATGGGGATAATATTGGATCCCTTCCATTCTTTTGATTCAAAGATCCAAAGTAAACTTTATTGTCATTTAGGACCACACACATGTAGCTTAGACAAAATTTCATGCATCAGCTCCTTCTTGAGATTGCAAACAGAAAGTGAAACAACATATGCAAGTAATAGAATAAACACAACTAACAAATACAATCCTACCCACAGTACCCATGCAAAACAGCAGAAAAATTCCTATACTTACAGAATAAGTATACCCTCCCCTAAGTTTTAATAACTGCCCACATTTAAATAAAATACACATTACAGATTGCACATTGCTTCAGTTGTCTGTCTAATATTGCACTTGATAAGGATAATGTAAATAAATATTGCACTTACTTGGAATTTGTGTGGTATATTATACAACAGTCTATAGATATTTGTGAAAAAAGGAAGAACTGGCTTAGTTAATGTCCAGTTCTCTGGGACTTATGCCCAAGTTCAGAAGTCTGACCACTGTTGGGTAGAAACTGTTGTTGAATCTAGTAGTCTTGCAGCGTATGTTGCGATATCTTCTACCCAGTGTCAGATGCTTAAACAGTCTGTGCACTGGATGTGTCATGTCTTGTATTATCTTGGTGGCGCTTCTGATGCTTCTTGCATAGTAAAGTCGATGCATTGATGGAAGACTGGTGCCCGCTACCTTCTTTGTGACCCTCACCACTCTCTGTACTGTTTTCCCTTCTGTAGCTGTACAACTTCCAAACCACACTGTGAAGTTTGCTGGTGAGGATACTCTCAATAGCACCTCTATAGGAGGTGGAGAGGATTTGATGTGGGAGCTTAGCTTTCTTCAGCCTTCTCAAAAAATGGAGGCATTGGTGTGCTTTCTTCACTAGCTGGCTGGCGTTTCTTGACCAAAAGAGATCCTCATAATTTCAAACACTTAATCCTCTTTACACTCTCACCATTGATCATAAGCACTTGATGGTTTGTTTTCTTTTTCCTGAAGTCAGCGATAATCTCTTTAGTCTTGCTTACATTCAGATCAAGGTTGTTCCCCTCACACCAGCTGATCAGAGATGCCACCTCCTCTCTGTATGCTCTTTCATCCTCCTTTGTGATGAGCTACTGATATTAGTGATACTACTAGTAATGATACTATAGTATACTATAGTAATGATACTATTTCATTTAGTAATGTGTAATTAAATATACCTGTATGTGGGTCAATGATGTGTTTGGATACTATCTCTATTAAGTTACCAGGAACTGGAAGAAGAGGAAATAAGTGGAGTTGAAGAAAAATGGCAGCACCTCAAAACAGGATTTGTATGGAATGTAGAACAGATATGTGGTCAATCCAGATATGGAAGCAAGGTACATAAGAAAAGCTGGTGGTGGAATGCAGAAGTCCAGGAAGTCATCTAAAAAAAAGAAGGATTGCAGGAAAAAGTGTGAGATAGAAAAAAAGTACCAGGCTAGGAAAGAATACTGGTTGGCTAACAAACAGCCTGAGAGAGGAATTACATTAGCTAAAAACAAGATGTTCGAGACACTGTACCAGCTTCTGGAAACTGACTCAGTTGATGGCACAAAGAAACTCTAGTCCAACATCCTTCATAAGGATGGGATGCCAGCAACAACCTGCTCACCAGCCTACAGGACATCAAAAGCAGATAGAAGGAGTACTTTCAACAGCTTTTAGATGAAGAAAACCCCTCAGAAGTTGTACTGCCCCAAACATAATCTATGATGAAAGGAGAGGAGAAGCCCACCCTAGAAGAAGTAAGAAGAGCACTGAGGAAAATGAAGTTAGGGAAAGCAGGAGGCTCAGATGAGGTCACAGCAGTATGATAAATATGTTGGATGAGATTGGGGAAAAATGGCTCCTGAGAGTACTCATAGCAGTGTGGGGAAAAAAGCATATTCCAGATGATTGGAGAACATGTATACTAGTGTCAGTGTACAAGAAAAACTGAGACATTCACAAGTCTGGACAGTACAGAGGTATCAAATTCCTGTCACGCTGCATAAAAGTCTTGTAAAGGATGATTGATAAACTAATATGAAAAGTAGTAGAAAGTAAGATGGGAGATAATTAGTTTGGATTCAGATCAGGATGCAGCACGACTGACCCAAAGTTTGCAGTGAAGCAGATAGTTAAGAAGAAGCTAGCGATGAGGAAAGTGTCCAGTTGGGCATTCCTAGATTTGCATAAAACATGACAAGGTCCCAAGAAAGCCAATTTGGAGAGTATTGCGATGGTCTGAAGTCCCAAAAAGACTGGTAGAATTGGTGCAGGCTATGTTCGAAGACCCAAAGACTCAAGTATGAGCAGTGTTTGGACTCACAGATGGGTTCCCAGTGAGAGTGGGAGTGCACAAGAGTTCAGCTTTGAACCCACTGCTATTCATAGCAGTGATGAACTGCATTAGCAAACAGGTCGGAGGAGACATGCCAACAAGGTTGTTGTATACAGATGATGTGGCATTACAGGCAGACTCTGAGCAAGAACTTTGGTGTAGGATAGATGAATGGAATGCAAAACTGAAGGTACAGCTGAAACTGAGCACAGGGAAGACAGTTAAAAAAATGGACCAATTAAGTACTGATATAAATGACATAAATTGTCACATGATCCCTTAATATAGAGTTTACCAAAACACATAACTTTTGCATCCTAAAACCTTAAAATATAAATTAATATTAAATACATATAAATATAATAGAACTTTTTATTAGACATTTTCACTCTGTGATAATTAAAAAAGAACACTTAATATTAATCATCCCATTTAATCTGGAATGTTTGTCAGCTCGTAACAGAATTTGCCACTTCGAATCAGTTTATCAGCTCTCCTTCTCTGTTATCACTATCAACATGATCAGTGGTAAAAACAAGGAGCCTTTTACCCATCAAAATCCTGGAAATGTTTAAATAAACTGTTGATTTCTTTACCAGATTTAATAACATATAAGTGCTCACTTATTTTTTTGTTCACTGCTCTACTGGTTATATCCACAAAAATTCCATCATATCAGAAACAAACAGCTGCATAAATTATGTATGTGGATTTACAATTATAGTGTTTATGTTTATTTACTGATATAATTTTCTTGTATTTAGTCAGAGACACATTAAGGTCTCCATTAATAAATCTATAAGTGGTATTCACCATATTTCTAAGTCACAAAACTTTTATTGGTAAGCAGTCTGAAGACCACAGATGTACTGCGTTCCAAAATAAATTTTATAATTATAGGTTTCTTAAAGACTAAATATAGTATATTGCTTATTACTTTTACTTTTACTAAATCTTAATGACATAGTATTAGTTTCCAGTTCCTACAGATCACATTTTGCTTCTGTCATTGTCTCCAGTATAAAAGTCTTAAAACTCCTATCTGGACTATTCACTGCATTATCCATATAAATGTTACATTTGTTGTTCTTGTTTCACTATTCAGAACCCTAAGTCTTAATAATGGGGAACCATCCTTTCCTTTTCCACCACATGTCTTTAACCATATTTTCAATAATGTTAGATGATAACAATGTTCAATAAGCTACTAATAGACAGATGCAGCTCCTAAATGCTTTATCCAATGCATGGGTTCAAATTATCAAATTAAATAATCTCAACTGATCTTTTCCTTCAAATTAACTATGGTATGATCCAGTTATTCTAATTAGGGGTAATATATAATTATCAACCATGGGGTGGGTAAGGCCAGTCTATTACCAAATGGAATAGGTAATTTTGACCACAAAAATTGGAAACTGGCTAGACTTAAAATAACTCAAAAAAAGAACTAGCCTAGTACTTATCTATCAACTTATGAACCTATAAACAAACTAATAATAAAATCCATTTGTCTTTAAACGTAAGGTCATCAGTAGTCAACCTTGAAGCTCTAATTAATTGTCACCTTGGTATATTCTTTTTAATGTGGTATGGGTATGCAATGACAGAGGCAAATGTTAGTAAGAAAATAATCTGTAAGATCTGGAATATAATATTATTTAATCAAGAATTAGTAAAAATGACAGGTAATAAATGTTATTCTGTCTTTAAGCGACCTACAGTTATAAAATTCATTTTGAAAAGTAGTACATCTTTGATCTTCAGACTGCTTACAAATAAATGTTTTTGGAATATGTGATTGAACCACTTGTAGGTTTATTAATGAAGGCCGTCATTTCTTATACATAATTACAACAAAATTGTGTGTAAAAAAAAAGATGTAAATCTACATACAACATTTATGTAACTGTTTTTTTTTTCTTATGTCATGGATTTTATGTGGGTATGGCCAGTAGATCATTAAATAAAATAAATAAACACTTACATGGTATTAAATCTGATAATGAAACAGATGGTTTATTTAAATATTCCCAGAATTATTATGGCTTTAAAAAGTTCCTTTTTTATGCTGTTGATCATATTAATGGTGACAACAGAGAAGGAGATCTGGTAAACAGATTAGAATAAATTCTGTTACAACCTAATAATCATCCCAGATCAACTGGGATGATTAACACTAAGTATATTTTTAATATCACAGAGTAAAAAAGATTTAATAAAAAGTTTTTATTAATATATATATATATATATATATATATATATATATATATATATATATATAGATAGATATTTATACATACAAATGCAATACATTATGGGTAATTAAAAATAATGTTTCTTAACAGGGGCTGTATCTTATTTATATTGTGGTTTCACTACTGCATCATCATTTGTTAATTTTCAATGCGAGGTGCTGCATCTGTAAGAAGTAGCTGAGAACTTGCCTTTTTGAGAAGAAAGTAACTACTTCTGTTGCAGTTTATACTTTATTTTAGGTAGTGAGGTGCCATGGGTTCAGTCTTTTGTGATTTCATGGCAGAAATTTTCAGCTCAGAGAAAAAAAATTTTGTGGTGTTGCCCATCCATCCATCCTCAACCCATTTTTCCCATTTTGCACACGGGGTCGGGTGTCATGTCAACAGTGACAACCACCTCAAGCCAAGGTTTGCACCTCTGGGTGGCTAGGCCTGCCGCGGAATTTGGAGGTTTTGGGGTGTTGTCATTACCAGCAAAATAAGTTGAAAAAACAGCACACTTTTTTGATTTGAAAACTGTATAATTTGCATTGTATATGGTAAGAAAGTTATATCTAACTCCAAAGGTCTCTTACTTAAAATTTATTTTAGAACATGACCAATATACTTTAAAAACGTTTACCTGAGAGCTGATTGTAGGACTAACAAGCCAGTTAGTTGTGTTTCCATTTGCATCTTTCCAACACAGGAACACCCCTGTTGCTGGATAACATAAGCTGTTTGTTACACCTTGTATAGCATTTTGACTTTCCACCTGTTACTATAGTTTCAGTTCCAGTTTTAATAAAGTCTACCTGCTATTATGTTTGTTGCAATCAATTAATAATCCTATTTGTTAAGCAGGTAGGACGATTGGACACACAAACCCTTTTCAAGGCCAACCTGGGAGAAATGTCCAACTAAGTGACTTATTCAAGTTCACACAATAGGCAAACAAGGTATCACAGTTACTACAGCTCACAACCTTAACCTCTTCACCATCTGCCAGGCATTTACTTTTTAAAACCAAAACTGTGATGTATACTGCCTGTACATACTTCACAATTATGTATATTTGTCTATATAAACCAAAGGATAACAAGGGTTTTTTATATATTGCGGTGTATTTTTATTACACTGTATTTTAATTGTATTTTGTATTCTGTTGTATATTTAGACTAAGAAATAAAACAGAGATGTCTCTGTTGTGAGTCACACAGAAATTAAACGTTTTCCCACCCTCCCACTTTGTTGTTATTATGTTTTTAAACTCAGTATCTGTCTCTCTGTAGTTGCTTGCCCCTTTTGTTAATTTGACCACACAATTCCTTCATTCTCCACTTTCATATACTGTTGTAAAAAAAAATATATATATATATATATATATATATATATATATATATATATATATATATATATATATATATACACACACATAATTTTGAAAAGTCACTTTCCCCTTCAGCTATTTAAGTTCATTGGTCCTCCCCTTGTACTTCACAGGGCCAAATATTAATTGTCCACCCCCATACAATCTCTCTTGCCTTTTTTTAAATTAGCAGTTGCTTATCAGGGGCCAGGATCCACCATGTTATGCATGCATTCAAGTCATTGGACCACAGATGCCAGTATGGCTCAGACATAATCCATGTGGATGTAAATGACCTGAGACATACGTCCCTTGACTATATGAACAGAGACATCATGGAGCACCAGGCTGGTATGAGCCTAGCACTGAGCAGCAGTCTACCTTTTCCAAGGATAATGTCACACTATGAACAGAAGATGAATGACTTTAATAGTTGGCTTAGTTGTTGCTGTCATCCTAAGGGGGTGCAATATTTGTCAGCATGGAAGGAGATAGACAACAGATCATGCTACTTTGCTGGGGATGGTCTGCACCTCCTCCTCTAGTCTATTGAATATTAGCTAAAACAATATCCTTCCCCATAATGCCTTTTTCAAGCAATACCAAACTAACAATACTTCTGACATAGAAAATCAAAACCAAAATGATCTAAAAGTGTTACTGCTCAAATCTAGGACTCTGAACAAGAAGGAAACTCCACTCCCATCAAGCTGTCCTCACCCTATTAAATGCTGATGTCTGAGCAGTTACTGATATATTGTTTAAAGCTGAGGAGAGCACCATGGCAGTGTAAAGCTATAATGCCTTCCACAAATTTAGACTACCTACTAAACAGGCAAGAACTAAAGGTGGAGGAGTCTTGATTTGCAGGGTCTATATTACAAGATTGAAACTTTAGTTAATCGAATAACTAAAGATCGATCTTGTAGTTTCAAAAACTAAATATGTCAAATGGCTGATTTAACCCAGGGAAACCCTTCCCTTGGTCATTATGTAGATTATGCCCTTTTCTCCAATTTGAAGAGATCTCGGAGTTGGTATATTTAGTTGGGGGGGTGGGATTTAATTTTTTTTTTCTTGAGGCCAAGGGAAGTGTTTCACACTGCATCAGTGGGGCCTAACAATACCTCACGCTGCCTTCTAAATAGCATGAAACATGACCTATCAGGCTGTCTGAAATCACTGTTTAACAGTAGTGTCTAAACAGGCTGCATCCCTCATGAATGGAGAATGGCAACCATCATTCCTATCCACAAAGGTGGGCCATCTGTAAACACTGAAAAATACAGACCCATAAGATTCACTAGCCTCATATGCAAAGCCATGGAAAAAATTATCATAGAAATGATCAGTTATGACAGCAGAAATGTTGAGACACTGGACCCAATACAGTTTGGTTTCATCAAGGGCAGTCATGCTTACTCAACCTGGTGGACCTTTATGAGAAGGTCATAAAAGTAATGGATGAGTGCTTAATGGTTCACACTGCCTATCTTGACATTGTCAAGGCATTTGACACAAACCCCCACCCAGGCATTATTGATAAATTCAAGAGATTTGGTACAAACCCTTATGCCACCTAGTGGCAGGACTCAGAAAGTTAGAATTGGAGAGTCCACCTCTCCAAAGAGGCCAGTCACAAGCGGAGTCCCTCAGGGATTGGTCCTGGGACCATGTCTTATTGGCATTTACATCTTAGCCAAAGTCAATGTCAATGGCCTCTGGTTGACTAAATTTGTAGATGATTTCAAATTAAGAGCAGCTATTGAATCCCCTACTGACACAAAAGTTTTCCAAGAAGGGCTTACACAAACAAATAACTAGTGTCAGATCCATGGACTAAAATAAATGCCTGGAAATGCATAATAGTATCCTTTGTGAAGTCAGCCACCCCTGGTAATTATCATATTCACAACACACCCTTAAGAGTCAACTCAGAAATCAGGGACTTGGGGACACACATAGACAGTAATCTAGCCTTTGACCATCATGAGTCCATGATAGTAAGGAAATCACTACTGTATGCTGGGCACCTTGAAAATAAATGAACTGCATCTAAGTCCAAGGAGGTTATTACTTCACTGTATTTGGCATTCATCGCACTTTTCACTGTGTATAATCCCCCTGGAACATCCACAAAGATTCTTCACTAAAAGAATACAAGGTGTAATTAACATGTCCTATGCAGACTGCCTATCCCTGTATTCTGTTTTCTACAGGCTGTTGAAGTGAGATCTGTGCTTGGCATACAAGGTGTTGGCAGATTGCACTCTGATGGACATTGTGCATATCCACAAAACAAACAGCCCAAAATTACTCAATCTAAAGACATAAACCCTGCCTGGGATATACATAAGACCTGTTGGAGTGTATGTCAGAGACCACCCCTTGTCTGTAACAAGTTCAACATCCATGTGAAACAGACTTTCTTAATTCAAATGCAACTTGGACAACTAGATGTGAAATAGGAAATTCAGCTCTGGTTTAGCACCTATGCCTGTAATGGACAAAGTCGACTGTAAATGGTTCATCTCCCAAACCCCTGCTTACATTTAGCAAGGGTACCAAAACTTGTCAGATTTGTGATGCATGTCTAGCCTTAAAAATGCTGCAGTGGTAATTAACCTAGTATACACCTATGAAGCTACAATTAAAATGGCAAGAAATACCTAACTAAACTAAAGTGTTTACTGTACAATTACTTAAGACTACAGAGATGGAGATCCATGGGGTGTATACAAACTAGTGTTAGAGTTACATGATTTCTGAATACTTATGGCTTTTAACTTTTACAGATCATTGCTGGTCATTCTGCACAATAAAAACAATTCACTGTGGACATGCCATATTTCACATTTCACTAAGCTTGTGAATATAGCAAAATTGATTGCTTGGAACCAAGAGCTTAAAACCAAGATTGATATTCATAAACATTAGGATCCCTTTAAAATATTCCAAATAACATCCAAACCAAAGGATAAAAAAGTCACATAGAGAAACCATTTAGTAAAACCTACAAGAAAGGCCCAGTAAAGATGGAGTCTTCACTGTGCAGCACCTTATGCAAATGATACCTTAAAGGCATCCCAGTGTTTAAGCTACATCACTTCTGAATGCCCACAAAATTTTACTTTTTTGTTTACTAGTACTTAACTACCCATGATTTTTAGTGTTTTATTTACCAGTACTTTACTAGTGGGGTTTGGCTTTATTGACCTTAATGCACTAATAAAGACTTAAAAAGTGTTAGGGTAAAATAGACCGTGAGTTGTTAGCAAGATGTTTCCTGTAATTCACAGTTTGATGAAAAACTCCTTAAACTTATACAGCAGATCCAAAGAAAAAACATGTGTCAAGGATAATCTCAGAAATACTACTACATATTATAAATACAATATGTAATAAAACTAAATATGTCTAAATACCGTATTTATTACAGATAGTTGTGTTATGGTTATGAGCTGTATTTCCTGTGGTACAGGATTTGATTTCCTCAGCCCTCATTTGCCTACTGAGTGGCGTTGAGCAGTTTACTTAACCAGAAACTGCTTAGGGGCAAATGGGAATCTGGACTAGAATCTTAAATATTCCCTTGGACTGCAAGCTTAGTACCTACCTATGAAAATACAATTAGCTCTACTAAATACCCATATGAGCATAGGTTGGCATCTGAAGGCAAGGACAATTATAAATCCTTATTTAACAGCATTAAGAACTCATAAGAACAATGCCCAACATTGCTCTGAGTCTATTTAAAATGACACCACCTATTCAGGCCTAAATGACATTGCTAACAGACTAGCAAACAAATCCATTGCTAATTTTATTCCAGAGGCATTTTTTTCACAGTTCATTCATTCATAAATCCCTAAAAACCTTGTTATCACAAAAGATTATGTACTGAAGATACTTTTTTTAAGACAAAAAAAATTTTTTCCATGTTTGCCCTGCCCCACATGGTGTTCAGATCCACACTCAAGATGGAGATCTATTTGGTCCCTGATGACATGGCTTCTGCTGTCATTTGGTGGTAGCGTAGTGCTTGGCAGCTCAGCATTCACTCCTAATATGTTATAGCTGCTGGCCCATGAACAAGGAGAGTCAATTTGATTAAAATATAGTCTGCTATTTCTTACTTTAAATTGTGACTTTAAGCTTTGATTCATTGTCCGATCATCTCTCTGTTATGTCTGTTATTACCTTTGGTCCCCCATTTAAACATCTGAGTTGGGCTTTTGGCAATGTTTGTTTGGTTGGAATTGAGGGTTGGTCGTATTGGTGAAATGATTTCCTCAATTCTGCAGTAGGCTATAATTCTATGCACTACATGGTGAGAGGCCACATCAGTCTGTTATTTGACACAAAAAAAATGGAAATCCGTGTATAGGTGATGATGGAAACATTATTTCTCTGTGAGGACTAGGTTGTGCATTTAGAATGAACATTTTTATAATTGTTTTCTTATATGTTACAAGTCCTGCCAGTTAAGGTCAATTGAAGAGCTTTGCCACTATTGGCCCAGCCTCATGCCTCTCTTTTTAGTAGCCTATTGGCCTATTGGCTAACAGTTACAGATGGGATTTTTAGGAGTACATTTACACTGTTGACAGGAAATGAGCTTCCACTTGTGTTGATCTTATTTTCTCCGCTCTTCAGCATCATTTTACTAATATTTTGATCAATTCTACCATACATATAAAAAGGAAAAATGTTATTTGGATTGTTTTCCATATATTAATTATGAAAATACATTTTAGCATATGGGGGTGGCACAATGGCACAGCATATAGTGTTGGTGCCTCAAAGCAAGAGGTTTCCTGGTTCACTTCTCGACTGGGATGCCTTCTGTCTGGAGACTGCATGTTCTCCCTGTGTTTGTATGGGTTTCCTCTGGTATTCCAGTTTCCTGCTATATTCCACAGACATGCAGTAGGTAGATTGGCCATAGGTGTGAGTCTGCATGCAAGTGTGTGGAGTGGAAGAAATACCACAACAGGACTGGCCAGCTGATGGTGGAAATCTTGGCTCTAGATGATTGTCTCTGTTAAAATGACAGACACCCTGACCCCACATGCAAAAATAGGTTGTGGATGGATGAATGGATTTTAGCATATCTGGGATTATAGCCCTTAACTGCTTATCTCCTAAATCAGGGACAAATTCAGAAATAATTTGAATAATCAAGGACATTTTTTTAAAAATATTAGTGTTATTAAACTGTGAAGTTGACAGAATAAAAATATGAATTAATATTCAGTTTATGAAGAAAAATAAATCTTTAACTCTAATTACCATATTACTGTCATTATTTTTAAATTAAATCCCACACATTTAAGAAAAAAAATCTCCCAAAATTGCCAGTGGAATTTTATGTTTTGTATCAAAATCTTTGGCAGAACAGTCCATTAGATAATTTGCCTTTCTCCTTTTTAAATGGTTCCTTTCAGATTATCAAAGTTTCAAAACTTTGAACATCATATGGCCAAGGACAATATGATCAAAGTTTTAAAACTTCGAACGTTCTGAATGGAGATCGCCATACACAGTGGAACTGGACATTTAACATTCTCCACGCTGTAGTGCGATCTCAGAGTTAGTATATTTTTATTAGTAGGGGGTGTGGAGGATGCAGGGAGGCTTGCCCCTGCAAAAACTTAAAAGAAAATTGTTTTTGCTTTTATTTTTATTGGATGGTCAATGTTTAAACCGTCGATCATATGGTACTTGGCCATATGATGTTCGAAATTTTGAAACTTTGTTCATCCGAAGTAGGCGTCTATATCTAAATCTATATCTATCTATCTCTATATATATATATATATATATATATATATATATATATATATGTATATATATATATATATATATATATATATATATATATATATATATATATATGGATCTACCTGACTACATCGACTGTTCACAACAGCGACAGCAACTCAGAAGATCGACAAGTCAGAAGACCGACGGAGGAAGACACTGACACTGAGAACACTGACATGGGGAAAGGATGTGTGTAGTGATGGCCGTTAGGGTGCGAGCAAGGTAAGTGTGCGATGTTGACGGTCTGTAGGGATAGGGGTGGGATAAGTGAGTTAGGGTTAGATGTTGACGGTCTGTAGGGATAGGGTGGGATAAGTGAGTTAGGTTAGCGAGTTAGGTAAGGGTGCAGTAGTGATATTTTTTGGGTTAGGGGCAGGTTAAGTGAGTTAGGGTTAGGGCGCGGGTTAGGTGAGTGTGCGATAGTGACGGACCTTAGCGTTAGGGTTGTAGATAGTTGCGTATGTAAAGGTTAGTGTTGGTTTGTGAGGATTTTGGTGTGCTTGTGTTGTGTGTGTGTGTGGGTTTTGGACAGGGGATTTGTTTTGTTTGTTGTTATGATGTGTCGAGTGTATGAGGTGTCGTGTTTGTGAACTGTCGATTATGTGGTGTCGGTGAAGTTGTTGTCGGTGTTGTGAACTGTCGATGTAGTCAGGTAGATCCATATATATATATATATATATATATATATATATATATATATATATATATATATACATTTATATATTATATATATAGAGAGAGAGAGAGTACAACAAAATTTGTAGCAATCCTCCTAAGGTGCATTCACATATAATGAACATGAATAAATAAGAGAATAAAGTACAATACAATATCAAACAATATAATGCAATACAATTCAGCAAACAAGTGAGTTATTGCACTTGGGTATATTGCATATGAAAGGAATAAAGTAAGGTGCACAGGAATGTAATCATATACCTTATAGTGCAAATGGCTATTATCGGTACTCAGTATGAGTATTTAGCATTAAGTTCACATATGGCCCTGGGATAGAAACTGTTCTTAAGTTTGCTTTTTAAGTTCTTAACTCTTAAGTTTAATAAAATGTCTCTTTATGTTTTAATTAATACTATCAGTTTATTGTCAGCACTGATTGTCGACGGACGCTATTTACAGTGGTTTGCACAGACTCCAGCAATTGTTCAGTTCCACAAGCAAATGACTCTCCTCAGTGATAAAATAACACTTTTGGTTACTTTTAGAATTATATATACACTTTCCCATACCAGGTAGATTGACTGCTGATGCTGCAGTGTGGTTAAGGGGGATGCTTCACTCCTGAATGGGATGTCTTTCTGATGAGATTTTAAGCCAGTGCATGACTTATTGGTAGCTTGAGTAGATGTAAAAGATCCCATGGCATCTACTGAAAAGAGTAAGGGAATTTCTCTGAAGCCCTGGCCAAATTTATATAAATACCATCTTGGGCCTGCACTGAATAAAGGCTACTAGCCTAATGGAACTAACCTGGTCAACAAAGAATAAATAAATAAATAGTTATTGCTCTTTTACTTTTAATTTGCCTGCAAGTTGTTTCATTTAGTCTTTTTTATTAGTATATCATTTTATTACAATTACTTAACACTGTTTATATTGTAATGTAAAATTGTATTGATCATGTTCTGAAGGGACTGTAAGTAGTAAACCTTTGGAGTTAGATATAACCTCCTTCTTACCATATATAATACAGATTTGCAAAAACTGTGGGCAGGATTTACGAAAGCTTGCACAGAGTGCAAGAAGAGTGTAGGAGCTGACGGAGGCAATATGTCTGCCGTGCGAGCCAGGTACAGCCAGCAGGGGCGTGCACGAGAGCTGCTAAAGCTACTCTTGCACAGACAGCTTCATGGTATGCAAATTACCTCATTTGCTGCTGAAAGCTATGCAAATGAGGTAAATTTGCAATCCAGGAAACACTAACCTGTCCATGGAAGATTAGTGTTATCTGCAGAAATGTACTCCATTGGTAACGGAGTATTGTCCTGCAAATAGCTAAACTGAGCTATGACAGCTCCAAATAAAGGATGCATACAGTTGAGGAAGCATGTCAGTGGCCAAAAATAAGGCCATTGGCATTTATTAATGTTTAAAATTATTAAAATCTAACTTTTTTTTCCCCGATCTCCGATGTTTAAGCGTAGTGCAGCACCGCGCAAACATGCGGCGCTTTAAAAAAACAGAAAATAATTTAAAAATAGCCAAAAATAGGCATTTTAACTAAAAAGCTTATCCTGCCATGCAGGTGAATGGCAGGCTGAAGACATGGCCACTGAGTAGTGGTTGCTAAGGGGGAGAAGCTCAGTGGGAGAGATGTAACCATGCACTAGTAGGCAGGCAATCCTATGCAAATGAGGATAAGGATAGTGAATCCCAATTTTCCCTAGCATGTGAGCCATGTCCCAAGAGTGTAAGTGCAGGAGTAGGTGCGTAGTAGAGTAGAATATAGGTAACATCATGAGGGGGTGTGTCAGAAAGGCTGTAAGCTTATTGGAGCACAGTGTCTTGTGTTTGCCCTGAGCTGCTCAGGTGTGCAAGAGGTGTGTCTACAGTTGTCCTTTTTGAAAACCAGAAACCAAAGGTGTACGCCGTGAATATATCTGAAATTTCTTGCAAATGTGCACACAGCGTGTGCATGCGTGTGTGCTCGTGTGTGCTTGTTTGCTGCCCTGGGCGGAAACAGAAAGGGAAAAGGAAGGAAAAGAAGTAGTAGGAAGTTAACCGAGGAGAACTAGCAGAGCTGCCAGGTGAAATATATCTGAATCATCCAATTACACAGGTAGCAGACTAGCCCAGCCCAGCCCAGCACTTTAAACTCTGCAAATAGCATTTGTCCCTGTTTTTTCCCAAGACCTCTGCAACACTGCGGTATCCAAAGAGGGAAAGCTTAAAAATTTTAAAGTCAGACAAAATGTTAGGGGCTGCTCTTGCTATCATAAACCTACATGTGCAAGGTGCTGAGGGTGGTGATGTTGTGAATGCTGCTGAGCAACTCACAGAGAGGAGATGGAGAAGAGTGTACAGGCCCAGGGTAACCTACCAGGGGCTACATGAGCTGGAGATAGTGGAGTGCTAGCGGGTGGACAGAGACTTCCTGCAGCAAATTGTTGAGCTGTGCCAGCCACGCCTCACACACAGAACCATCAGAGGAGAACCCATCCCAGTGGATACCAAGGTATGTGTTGGCCTAAGAATACTAGCTACAGGTACCTTCCAGAGACCAACTGGTGATATGATGGGGATTTCACAGGCATTAGCATCCAGGGTACTGCACCAGTTCCTGGATGCCATGTCAGCACATGTCAGAGAGCACGTATATTTCCCCAATTCCCATGAGGCATTGGCCAGCAATATGCGTCTTTTCCACCAAATAGCAGAATACCCTGAGGTAGTGGGTTCAATAGACTGCACGCACATACACATCAAAGCACTACCCGGTGAGCGGGTTAGGGTCTACATCAACCGCAAGGGCTTCCTCTCCATCAACTGCCAGGTTGTGTGCGATGCCCAGGGCATAATAATGAATGTGTGTGCTAGCTGCCCTGGAAGTTATCACAATTCCCACATCTAACATCTGACGCAGCTGTACCAGAGATTTGCCAATGGGGACATCCCTGATGGTCACCTAGTGGGGGATGCTGGATACGCACTGGAGCCGTGGCTGATTACACCCATCAGAAATGCACACACACCCGAACAAGAACTCCATAATGAGGCACACACACAAACAAGAAACATAATTGAGCATGTGTTTTGGATGCTCAAGTCACTGTTCAGGTGCCTGGACACATCTGGTGGAGCCTTGCAGTACTCACCAACTACATGTACCCAAATTGTCATGGTATGTGCCATGCTACACAATATGATCCTGCAGAAACAGCTGCAGCAGGAACAGCATGGGACAGGGCCAAACAGCCCCCCACCATTGCCAAGGCCTGCACAGGCACAGTGTGACTCGGAGGAGGAACAACTTGAGCCTGCCCCAGTAGGCAGAAGGAGGCGTGCCCAGTATGCCCTGGCCTTGGCAAAGAGGGAATGCATAGCACATACACTGACTCAGTAGGAACCCTGGAAATGACACCTCTCTCTGACTCACACATACAGTAAAAGGGATGCTGAACTTGACACTACCTGTTTTCAAACATGTATAGGGAGTGTAATATGTGCATCTGACATAGGCAGCCCTGCAGCACCACCTGAGGCATGAGCCCTATTTTAAGCAATATAAAGCACTGCTAAGCAAATTTTACCAGTATTGAGCATATTTAAATACAATTGCGCATAGCTGAGCACCGCGCTAACCAGTGCAACATCGGGCAAAGTTGGGCAAAGTTAAGCAAAGTCGGTAAAACACATTCAAACCTGCTTTACTTTTCCTTAACCAGTCAGGTTTGCCCAACAGGAAAATAAAAAGTAGTGACAGGGCTTGAACTCAGGATACTGTGCACTATAGTCACAGTACTGAACCACTAAGCCATGACAGCATTTCACTGGCACAGACACAACTTAAGTCACTCACACATAACAGCTGGGGGGGGTCACATACCTAACAGTCACAGCCAGCAGGACAATTGTAGACAAACGCAAACACAAACAAATGCTGTATCATGCCCTCTGAAGAGGCATATGAGTAACCTCCCCCCAGGCCTATGCAGACAGATAACAGCAGGCCAGGCAGTGTGATGTGGGTTGGGTAGGCTATGAAGTCACAAACTAATATGCGTGTAATTGGAAGCTAAGGTCTGTAGTACACTGGTATGCCTCAAGCCAGTACGATAGGCAACAGTACAGACTGAAATGGAGTACCTGACATAGCAGTGCAGGCCTAGCAAATGTGTATAAGTGTCAAGTGTACCCCTCATACTATGTACACCCATAGTAACAATCAGGTGTGCCCCCCCGGGTCGAAATGTACAAATAGTAGCTGTCCACCCTGTATGTAGAAATGTTGATAAGTCTATGCAAATTGACTCATGGAAGCCCTGCAGGCACAGCGTGCTTCCTGTTGATGAACAACACAATGGTGAGCCCTGAAATAAAAAGCAATTTGATTTTTCACACAGATATAGTATATATGCCCATAGTGGGCATGCTCACACACTTAAACAAATTTAGCAAATTTCAGGCCATGTCTGAGTACAGCAGTGGGCCACACATATCTGGCAGTTGCAGTTCTTACTCCAGACACTTATCACTATTCACCAATCCTGCCTTGCACACACAGTGATATGAAAACAGACCCATATAACATATTGGACCCCTGTCATAATCAAACTATGTACTACAAGTACTTAAGTTGTTCAAAGAAAGTGAAAATGCAAAGAAGATCAATAAATCTCTGATCAGTATCATCAAGAAACAATGAGCACTCCTAACATTACCCAAGCCATGTTCTGGCAAAATATTGCCAAAGAGTCCATAGAGGACCATGAAGCTTTCTTTTGCTATGTCATAAATATCACTGTAAACTCATATATGTTCTGAGTCAATGCAAAGTGTAAATGAATACATGTACATGACTGACATTGCTAACATCTTGTCAGACAGGTTCATGCATATTTACCCCCCCTCTTACTGACAAAAGGGCCCATTACCATACCTGAAGATTGTGAAAACCCAGAAATCACATATACAATGGTTAAACAGCTCTATCCAAACCTAAAAACACGATGTCTATGGGATGACATAGTTTCCCTGGCTGTGTCATATGTGATCTCCAAAACAAACAGACGCTGCACCTGAACAGTCTGTTGAGACTCACCCTCTGTACAGGACATAAAACTGTTGAATGGGTTACAGCAACGTTTGGCACACTCCACAGGTGTTGGTGCACAACAGACCATGGGAACTATAGTCTTATAAACCTAATAAGCCTGATCTGCAAGGCCATGGAGTCCATCATTATGGAACTTATAAATAGAGCTATTGGGAGCCTACAAACACCCAACCCTACCCATGTTCATAGGTTCATAGGTTTATAGGTTCATACTAGACTATCTGCAGTAGGGCATTTATAAGCCTAGCCAGAGTGTGTTTGGCTTTTGCCACCCATTTTAAATTAATTTTGCTATGCCCTTTTTTGAGGTTAGTATACTGTGCCTCTGTCTAACAGTGACACAGAAGTGATATCCGGGGTAAACCTACGATCTACCATCCACTCATCAAGATTCCTCTTGAATAGAGTCAATGAGGTACTCTGCCTAACCTGGACTGGGATTTTATACCAGAGTGAAGGGAGCCTCTGGGTTATGAATCTGTCCCTCCAGCATGTCCTATTTATTTCAGTGCTGAGGTTCAAGTCTCAGTGCAAAGCTCAATGGGATTTGGATTTTCTGAGGTGCAGCATGTCCATTAATTCCGGGTTGGACATGGCTTTATACGTCAGGCACAGATCGCCTCTGAGCAGGCGGTATGCCACTGAGTAGAGCTGGAGTTTCTTTAATCAGGCAGCATATGGCATCTGTTTGAGCCCTTTGATCCTCTTGGTGAGGTACTTTTGAGGTCTTTCTAGTTGCTGCAGGTGTCTGGTAAGGTACATCCCAAAAGGGGCATTGTGATCAATTATGGGCCTGATGAGGGATGAGTAAAGAGGCACGATGACCTCCCCTGATCTAGATGTGAATCCCTTCATGATTAGGTGGGCTATATAAAATGTTTTTCTAACCACTTTGGCCACATGGTTGTCAAATGAGAGATTGCTATCAACTTGGGTCCCCAGGTCCCTAATTACTTCTTCTGTACTTAATGGATTACCGCCTATGTGGTAATTTGTGGGCACTTTGGTTTTGCTAACGGGGATGACTATACACTTTTTGGCATTTATCTTGAGGCCATGGCTCTGGCACCAGTTGTCTGTTTCTATGAGGCCCTTTTGGAGGATGCTTGTGTCGGCTGGAGAGTCGATTATGGTGCCCAGTTTGCAGTCATCTGCGAACCTGGTCAGCCACAGTCCTTCCGTGTTTGCCTGTACTTCCATGAAATATATACCGAACAAGAGAGGTCCTAGGACTGAGCCTTGTGAGACGCCACTTGTAACTGGTTTGGAGTCTGACATGGCTCCAGCAATTCTAACCATGTGGGTTCTGTCCTTGAGCCAGTTTGCAACCCATCTAGTGACATAGGGGTTTATATTTAAGCTGGTGAGCTTATCTATAATGCCCGAGTGGGGTATTGTATCGAAGGCTTTTGTGAGGTCCAGGTAGGCTGTGCGGACCACCTTCCCCTCGTCAATGGCCTTGGTGACTGTTTCAAAAAAATTGACCAGGTTTAAGAGGCAGGATCTGCCCTTAACAAAGCTGAACTGGGGAGGATCCAGTGTCTGTAGGTCCCCAATATCTTTATTTATGAGGTCCATGATGATCCTTTCCATAGCTTTGCAGAACAAACTAGTCAGGCTAATGGGGTGATAGTTTCCAGGATCTGTTGAGGCACCACCTTTGTGGAGAGGGACCACTGTTGCTGTATGCCACTCTTTGGGTACATATCCAGTAGTAAGGCTGAGATTGAACAGTAATTTTATGTTTGGGTTTAGCTCTTCTTGGAGTTCATGTAGGATGCAGCCCGGGACACCGTCTGGTCCCACTGATGCTGTGTTTTTTGCTTTGGAGAGGGTGGCTCTTACCTGAGCATCTGAGATGTCAGGGGGGCAGCACTCTGCTGGGATAGATATTCTCCCTTTTGGTGGGGAGGGGGGGAAAAGTTTGCACTGAACCTGTCAGCTAGGATGTTGGCAATGTCTGTGGGTTCGGTGTATTTTTTGTCATTTTGGACTAATTCTGAGCATATCTGGGAATTCCCACCCAGGTTCCTAACATAACTAAAGAAAGCCTTGTGATTATCCTTAGTGTCCTGTGCAATTTTTCTCTCGAAGCTGGCCTTAGACGATTTTATGAGTGCCCATAGTTTTTTGCTAATACTGATCAGAGATGCCTTCCCTTTTTGGGATTTTGCTCTATCATGTAGTAGCTTCCTCCTTCTATTGTATAGTTTGTTTATGGCTGGGGTCCACCAGACAGGACGTCTGCCTTTGGAGGATTGGGTCTTGGTTTTATTTGGGATTGCATGATCCATGCATTCCTGAAGGTGTTTATAAAGGATTCTGCGGTCTGGGACATATTTTCCACAGGACCGGGGGCATTGAAGGATTCCACCTTGGTTTTGAGGAGTGTGAAATTTGCTTTAGAGAAGTTTTTCACTGTGGTTTTCTGGGCAGTGGTTGGGGTCGGGATGTGAATATCCAGTGAGATTAGTTTATGGTCTGATCTTACCAGTGAGGGATACATTTCTGGTCTGGAGCATAGAGTCCCCATGTTGGTGATGATCAGGTCCAGTATGTTTTCCCCTCTTGTGGGAGTGGTAACAAGTTGTTCCATAGCATTTGAGTTTAGAAATTTTAGGAACCTTTGGGTTAGGGTGTTGGAGCTAGAGTAATGCTCCCTGTCTATGTTTAGGTAGTTGAAGTTGCCCAATATGATGGTGTTTGGAGAGACCTTCATATTTTCCAGTGTTCTCAGGAAGGCTGAGTGGGGTTCCTGGGTTTTGAAGGGTGGTCTGTAGCAGGCTATAAACTGGAAGGCAGTTTTACCCACTGTTAGTTGCACATGGATAGTCTCTGATGCTTCGTGCTGTGCCACCAACCTGGAGGTGTGGGTATCTTTGACGAATATTGATACTCCCCCTCCTTTTGTGATTCAGTCCAAATTTTGAGGGTGAAAAGCATGGTATGAAGTATAACCTGGTAGTGCAGGGGTGCTCTCGGGACCCTTAACCAGGTTTCTGTTACTGCACAGATATCGATGTTCTCCATGCTAAGGAGAGTTTCGAGTGCATGCATCTTGAGGTTTAGACTTCTGGCGTTGAGTAGCATTACTCTTAGTTTCTTATCCCTTGTGATACCTATGGAGGTGGGTTTGTCTTTTGAGCCTTGCATAAAAAAGGCACTATGGGGGTAGCAAGAGCCTTTGACAATATCCGAAAGCCCAGGGGTGACAGGTGCAAGCTGTCCCTAGTAAGCATCATGGCTTGTCGAGCATGTCATCCCAGGCTGACAGGCATTGGATCCCCTTTGAATGACACCAATACTTAAGCCAATTGTTGAAATTGATCATCTTGTCTTCATATTGTGGCATCATTCTTGGTGAGGGTAAGATGCTACTCAAGGTCAGGGTCATACCGGCCTGGGCTACATGCTCAGAGAGCTCCTCTATGTCTCTTTTCATGTAGTCCAGGGAGGTACATCTCAGGTCATTCACACCAGCATGGACAATGACTGAGTCATATTTGTACTTGCCTTGGAGTGACCTGACTGCGTGTGTTATGTGGTGGATCCTAGCGCCCAACAGGCAGCTCACCGTGACCTTCTCCTTGTTCAGCCTGGTGAGCGGGACGTCAGTGTGCCTGACGATAGAGTCACATATTACAAGTGTATCAGGTGTGTTGTTTAGCCTTAAGGGCTGTGAATGTTCGGCACACTGGCATTGTGAGCTATGTGTTGCACGTGTTTTGTTTTGGGGTAGTGGTTGCTTGGGTGTCTGCTTTGGAGGTCTCTGCTGCTTAGGCAGATTTTTATTTAGGGCCTCCGAGTATGTTTTTGTGTGTTTATGTGTTTGGTTTGCTGTCGTGGTAGGTCTATGTGAGACTGGAATTGTAGTGAGTGTGGTTTCCTTCGCCTCCTGACTGGTTATGCCAGTACTGAGTTGAGGGAGCTTAGCCTCCAGTTTGGCTATATGGTTGCATCTCTCACATGTGTTGGAATTTGTTGGGAGGAGAGAGGGTTGTCTGTGTACATGAGGCAGTTGTAACATTGCCTCAAGATTCCCAGATCCACCAGCTGGACCGGAGAGGAGATTGACAACTGACCTTTGGACATGCTTGAATAGTATTGGGAATTCCTTTATAACTGAAAAAAACGGCCAGTGGGGAACAAGGTACTCAAGGGGAGTTTGTGAGGGTGTAGTGCTTTTAATTTTTTAGTGCTGACTTAGTGAGCAAGTGCCAGGTAACTTAAATGCAATGTGTTACAGGTAACTTAAATGCAAAAACGAAAAAGTGTAACTTTCTTTCAAGTGAAACAATGAAATAAGTACAGTAAGCAATGCAGATATCACTAGGGATCCACAGAAGCGCTGAAAAGCCGTGTTTTAGGTGGAATTATCGTTTCAGGGAAATAACAAGCAAACAAACAACAAGCATACAAACAAAGCTAGATTCAGCAGGCCTGGATCTAGTCTATGCTACAGCAAACAAGGTGTACCAATTTCAGTAAGAAACAGTTCAAATATGCAGGCACTATAAGCCTTTAAACAGAAATTCCCAGCTCAGAAGGGCAGAGTCCAGCCTCTCCTCCCACAAGAGTGCTGACCACGAACCTTCTTAATGTAAAATAACTGGACTGAAGCCCAAGTGCTTAAACCAGAACTAATACCCTTTTAGCATAAAAGTCATTGAGCCCTCAATCAGCAGTTCCCAACTTAGAAGGATGTAAGCTACCAGTCCTGCCACCACAGTGCAGGCCACAGACCTTCCTAATGTAAAACAACTGGTCTGAAGTCCAAGTGCTTAATCCAAAAGACTTAGAATGATAGCTACACTTTAATCAAGTTACTACCAAGCAGTAATAAATACAGTTGAATACTTTAAAGAATGCCTGGATTAGTGCTCAAGTTATACAAACAAAGCTAGATTCAGCAGGCCTGGATCTAGTCTATGCTACAGCAAACAAGGTGTAACAATTTCAGTAAGAAGCAGTTCAAATATGCAGGCACTATAAGTCTTTAACCAGAAATTCCCAGCTCAGAAGGGCAGATTCCAGCCTCTCCTCCCACAAGAGTATAGACCACAAACCCTCTTAATGTAAAATAACTGGCCTGAAGCCCAAGTGCTTAAACGAGAATTAATACACTTTTAGAATAACAGATACTGAGCCCTCAATCAGCAGTTCCCAACTTAGAAGGATGTAAGCTACCTGTTCTGCCACTACATTGCAGACCACAAACCTCCTTAATGTAAAACAACTGGTCTGAAGCCCAAATGCTTAAACTAAAAGGCTTAGAATGAGTTACACCAAGCAGTAATAAATACAATTGAGTACTTTTAAGATGACGCAAAAGCAAAATAAAGTAGGAAGAAACACAAATACAGTAAAAGCAGATAAAAAATTATGTTGGTTTGGTCAGGGGCAGATCATGCTTCCTAAACCTGCTAGACAGTTTTCAAGGCAGTCACCCAGGACATACATGAATGACATGAGCTCCACATGGCCTACATAGACCTTGAAAAGCCATTTTCCAACATCCTACACACATGTCGTATCCACAAAATCAACAACCTGTGCATAAACACATATGTCATCTGATGGATTGCCAACTGGGGCACAGATAGATCCTACAAGGTAAGAGTTGTGGTCTCCTATTGAAGCTGGTAACAACTGCTGTCCCCCATGGCTCAGTCCTGGGACCCCTCCTGTCTGGTGCATACGTTTCAGAAATACAGTCAAACACATGAGGGCTATGTTTAGCAAAGTTTGTGGATGACTGCAATAAGGTTGTCATAATCGATGTTTGGGACAACAGAGACATCCTTAAAAAGGGTCTCAGTCAGACAGATGTGGTGTCAAAATTATGGCCTCGAGCTACAGTCATACAAATACCACATAGGTGTCAACACCCTAAATATGGAGGTAATAATAAGGGATCTATGGACACATGTGGATAGTCATCTCTACTTCCAGAAACACATTCACAAGGTGGTTAGAAAATCATGCTATGTGTTCCCACAAATTGCCAACGTCTTTGCATGTAGGTCAAAGGAGGTTCCCTCTACTCATCAGTCATCAGACCCATCAGAGAGTATCACGGCACACTTGTGATGAATCTGACTAGGCACCTTCAGCAGCTGGAAAGACCACTGAGGTACTTCAACAAGAATATTACTGGCCTCAAACAGGTGCCCCATGCAACAAGAATGAATTTAACTCAATCTGTACTCTGTTGCATACTGTCTACTCAGGCGATCTCTGCCCAACAGACAGGTCCATGTCCAAAGCAGAACTGATGTACATGCACTATCTGAAGTAAACCCGAGCTCACTGTGCCACATGCTCTAGGGATATCATCATCACAACAATAAATGGAACATGTTGGAGGGATATATTACTAACTCACAGACTTCCCTTCCTTTGGAACAGGCTCCCAACCTACATTAAGCTGAGTCCCTAACTGACACTCTTCGAGAGGAGCCCTTGATGAGTGTATGTGAAACTGAGCTGTCACACCATGGAATACTTCTTCATCTCTACTACACAGAGGCCTAGGGAACTATATATATATATATATATATATATATATATGTGTGTATGTGTGTGTGTGTGTGTGTGTGTGTGTGTGTGTGTGTGTGTGTGTATGAGGGGCCAAGATGGATGGGAAGAGATGTGTGTAAGAGGGTGAACATGACAGGGAGCCATCCAGGACTGTCCCACCCAGCACACATCCCAATGGCACAAAAGACATGAGGTGCGCATCTCACCCACTGTACATAACAGCCACCAGTATCTGTAAGCATTACAGTGTATGTGGTCCATGTGTCTGCTGTACAACATGATTGTACAATGAAGTACACATCTACTATCTGTAGACATGTACCTGTCACATAGGTTCATAGGTATGTAGTAGACTATCTTCACGAAGGCATATATTAGCCTAGGCAAGTTGTGCAGCTTTCACCACCCCATTGGGTAGTCTCCCAAGCCCTAGTTCTAATAGTTAGTACCCCTAAGCCCCTTTCTAGTGGGTCTGCTGATGTGATGCCTGGCATGAATTATCTGTTTCCCATCCACTCATCAAGGTTACTATTGAAGAGTGTCAGCGAGGGGCTCTGTCTGATGTACATTGGGACTCTGTTCCACAGTAAAGCAAGTGTCTGGGATGGTACTCTATCCCACCAGCATGTTGTATTCATTGTTGTGATGAGGTTCATATCACTGGAGGTTGTAGTGTGATTCAATTTTGTTATCTGTAGATGGAGCATGTTCAAGAGTTATGTGTTGGACATGGCTCTGTATGTTAGGCAGAGTGTGCCTCTGAGTAGGTGGTACGCAACAGAGAACAGATTTAGTTTCACCAGCTGTGTTGCATAACACAACTGTTTGAGACCAGTAATACTCTTGATGAGGTACCTCTGTGGTCTCTACATCTGCTAGGTATGCTTAGTTGAGTACATCCAAAATGTTGCATTGTACTCAATGATGGGTCTGATGACTTAAGAGCAGAGGGCCACCACTACCTCTTTTGATCCTGATGCAAACCCTTTGTTGATTAGATGGGCCACATAGGATTTCCCAATCACTTTGGCAACATGGTTGTCAAAGGAAAGATGACTATCTACTTGTGTCCCCAGATCCCTTATTACCTTGTCAGTTTTAAGATGGTAGCACCTATGTGGTAGTTTGTGGGTACTTTGTCTTCACCAAAGGGGATTACTTTGCATTCTTCCACATTGAGCTTGAGGCCATGATTCGGACACCACACATCTGTCTCATAGAGTCCCTTCTGGAGAATATTTGTGTCATCCGGGGAATCTGTTATGGCAAACACTTTACAGTTCCCAGCAAACTTAGTCAACCACAACCGCCCTGTGTAGGCATGTACTTTTGAGAAGTCTATACCAAACAGGAGGGACCCCAGGACTGAACCCTGCGGGACACCAGTTGTAACTGGTGTAGAGTCTGACATGTATCCAGCAACTCTTAATTTGTGGGATCTATCTGTGAGCCAGTTTGCAATCCATCTTGTGATGTGTGGATTCATGCCAGGTCGGTGAGTTTATCTATGATACCTGACTGCAAAATGGTGTCAAAGGCCTTAGCAAGGTATATGTAGGCTGTGTGGAGCTCATTTCAATCATCTGTAACTATCTCAAAGAAATCCACCCAGTTCAGAAGGCATGATCTGCATTTGACGAAGCCAAACTGGGTGTGCTCAACTGTGTGAAGGTTTCCAATGTCTTTATTGTTGACTTCCATTATGACTGGCTCCATTGCCTTGCAGATCAGACTAGTCAGGTTCATAGAGCGTGAATGCCAAGGGTCTTTTGTGGCCCCACCCCTGTGGAGTGGGAAGAACATTGCTGTGCAACATTCTATGGGTACATATCCTGTAGAGAGCATGTAGAGAGAGGTGTAGGTATCTTTGATGAATATGGATACATCCCCACCCTATGTGCTATGTTCCAGGTTCTGATGCTGGAAGGTATGGAATGAGTAGTATCCTGGTAGTGCTGGTGTGCTCTCTGGAGCCTTGAACTAGGTTTCTGTTATTGCACAGATATCAATATTCTCCATACTGAGAAGTGCCTTGAGTGTGTGCATTTGGAGGCTGAGACTTCTGGCAATGAGTAGCATTTAGCTCACTTTGTGGTTATTCGTGTTGGTTACGGGGTTTGGTTTGTCCCGAGTGACCGGTGTTCCACACCTGAAGTCAACATCTCATTGGTCCAATCTGACCATAAGCTAATTATCCTACATATCCACAGTCTGCCCCTATCCCACATTAAGGAAACCATGTTAAAAAATATCTCCAAAGACAACTTCATGATTCTTAAGACAGAAGTGGTGAACTTCAGGATACCCATGCAGATGGACAATACAGTTATGACTACTGAATCCTACACAATTGCACTTTATAAGCACTTACATGAGTGCATGGATCATGCTATCCCAAACAGAACCAAGATGCAATCCTCCAAGAAAAGGAAGCCAATCTGGTGGTCCCCTGCCATAAACAAACTGCACAACAGAAGGAAGAAACTGTTGCAAAAGAGGGTAAAACCCATGAGTGGAGGAGCTCCCTGGTCATCCTCAGTAAGAAGCTGCGATCCCTGATAAAATCCTCCAAAGCTAGTT
Organism: Protopterus annectens; assembly: GCF_019279795.1. NCBI lineage: Eukaryota > Metazoa > Chordata > Ceratodontiformes > Protopteridae > Protopterus > Protopterus annectens. The sequence goes on from NC_056726.1 coordinate 1,799,648,214, forward strand.
ATGAAAACAAAATCACCACTGATTCTAAAGACAACCACAAAGCATTCTATAGCTATGTCAAGAATCACAATGGCAACACTCAGATCTGCTCTGAGTTACAGCACAATGGCACTAAATATAAGGACCCAACTGATATTGGCAACATCCTGGCAGATAGGATCAGTGCTAACTTTACCCCCCCCCCTCACCCATGAAAGAGCCCATCTCTATACTGGAAGAATGCAAAGTTGCTGTAATCATGGCTGCACAGGTAAAAAACACTCTCCAAAGCCAGGAACACAGCATCCATAGGACCAGATAACATCCCAGGCTGTGTTCTACATGAACTACAGAACGAACTGGCACCACACCTAAGTACCATGTTCAATCATAGCCTCACCTCAGGCTTTGTGCCTGCTGAATGACACACAGCGACAGTTATCCCACTACACAAGGGGGGAACCACTATGGACCCCAGGAACTAGTGCCCCATTAGCCTGATGAGTCTGGTCTGCAATGCCATGGAACGTATCATCATGGAACTTATAAACAAAGACATTGGTAATCTCCAAACTCTGGACCACAACCATTTTGGGTTTGTAAATGGCAGATCATGTCTCCTAAATCTGATTGACTTCTTCAAAGCAGTCACCAAAGCCGTAGACAAGGGTAAGGTGGTTCACACAGCCTATCTAGATCTTGCCAAGGCATTCAACACCATCCCCCACTCTGGAATTATAGCTAAACTCACTAAACTAGGTATAAATCCCTATGTCACAAGATGGGTTGCCAACTGGCTCACTGACAGAACCCACACTGTGAAAGTAGCAGACTCGAAGTCCAACTTCAGACCAGTGACAAGTGGAGTACCACAGGGTTCAGTCTTGTGTCCTGTCCTGTTTGGAATTTACTTCTCTGAAGTACAGGCTAACACAGAAGGTCTTTGGCTAATGAAGTTCCCAGATGACTGCAAACTAGGAGCCATAATTGAAACTACTAATAATGTGAATATCCTACAAAAGGGCCTCACTGAAACAGATGCCTGGTGTCAAAGCCATGGCCTCAAGCTCAATGTTAAAAAGTGCATTGTCATCCCCTTTGGTAAAATATCTGTACCCATGATCTACAACATAGGCGGTAGTATACTTAACAATGAAAGTGTGATAAGAGACCTTGGGACACAGGTGGTCAGTAGACTCTCCTTTGATAATCACATTGCCACAGTAGTCAGGAAATCCTTCTACATGGCACACCTCATCACAAAAGGTTTCTCATGCAGAAAAAAAAGGTCATTGTTCCCCTCTACTCATCACTCATTAGATCCATTATAGAGTACAATGCCCCTTTTTGTATGTACCTCACAAGACATCTACAACAACTGGAAAGCCTGCAGAAATACCTCACAAAGAGGATTAGTGGCCTCAAATACATGCCCTACACAGACCATCTCAAAACACTCCAGCTTTACTCTGTCGCATATCGCCTACTCAGAAGTGATCTCTGCCTAACATACAAAGCTATGTCAAACACAGAGCTGTTGGACATGCTCCACTTAAAGAAATCCCAATCTCTCCAAGCTTCGGCCCAAAAACCTGGACTGAAATATAAAAGGAGGGGGTGTATCCATTTTCATAAGTATACCCACACCTCCAGGTTAGTGGCACAGCACAAGGCCTCGGAGACCATCCAAGTGCAACTAACAGTGAGCAAAGCTGCTTATCAGATTGTAGCCTGCTACAGATCACCTACCTTGTCTCAGGACCCTCACTCAGCATTCCTGAGAACATTGGAAAATATAAAGGTCCTACCAAACACCATGATATTAGGAGATTTCAACTACCCAAACATTGACTGGGAGAATTACTCAAGTACAAACTCCTTTGCCCAATGCTTCCTAGAGTTTATAAACTCAAACACCCTGGAACAGCTGGTCACCATGCCCACTAGAGGTGACAACATACTGGACCTGATCATCATCAACATGGTAGATCAGCGTTCGACACCAGAGGTAAACCCCTCACTGGTAAGATCAGATCATAAAGTGATCACACTGGACATCCACATCCCGACCCCACCCCCAGTCAAGGAAACCAATGTGAAAAGCTTTTCAAAAGCAAACTTCACACTTTTCAAGACTGAAGTGGAAAGTTTCAAAGCCCCCTTCCTACAGTATAATGCTATCCAATCTGCAGAATCCTTTAAAAGTGCAATGTATGAGCATCTACAGGGATGCATGGATCGAGCCATCCTGAGTAAAACTGAGACTCACTCCTCCAAAAAGAGGAAACCAGTCTGGTGGTCCTTGGCCATAAATAAGCTATACAACAGAAAAAAACACTACATGATAGAGCAAAATTCCAAAAAAAAAAGGCATTACTGATCATTATTAGCAAGAAACTATGATCGCTCATAAAATCATCCAAGGCCAGTTTCTAAAGAAAAATTGCCAAGGAATCTAAAGATAACCACAAAGCCTTCTTTAGCTATATCAAACATTGAGGTGGCAACTCTCAGATATGCTTTGAGCTACTGCAAAATGGCAAAAAATACACTGAACCAACTGACATTGCCAACATCCTGGCGGACACGTTTAGTGCAAACTTCATCCCCCCTCTCCCCCAAAAGGGCCTGTGTCCATCCCAGAAGAATGCAGAGCCCCAGACATCACAGACATGCAGGTAAAAACAGCCCTCTCCAAAGCAAAGAACACAGCATCAATAGGACCGGATGGTGTCCCAGGCTGCGTCTTACACGAGCTCCAAAAGGAACTAAACCCTCACCTAAATTCACTGTTCAGACTCAGCCTTACCACAGGCTATGCACCCAAAGAATGGCATACAGCAACAGTCATCTCGCTCCACAAAGGTGGTGCCACAACAGAACCTGGGAACTATCACCCTATAAGCCTGACCAGCCTGGTCTGCAAAGCTATGGAGCAAATTATCATGGAACTCATAAACAGAGACATTGGGAACCTCCAGACACTGGACCCTACCCAATTCGGCTTTGTTAAAGGCAGATCCTGCCTCCTAAACCTAGTTGACTTCTTTGAAACAGTTAACAAGGTCATAGATGAAGGGAAGGTAGTCCACACAGCCTACCTGGACCTCACTAAGGCCTTCGACACCATTTCCCACTTGGCATCATAGACAAGCTTATCAGCTTGAACATTAACCCCTATGACACGAGATGGGTGGCCAACTGGTTCACGGATAGAACACACATGGTCAGAGTTGCGGGTGCCATGTCCGACTCTAAACCAGTCACAAGTGGCATCCCACAGGTCTCAGTCCTGGGACCCCTCCTGTTCAGTATACACTTCTCTGAGGTACAGGCAAACACAGGAGGACTATGGCTGACCAAGTTCACAGATGACTGTAAACTGGGGGCCATAATCGACTCTCTGGCTGACACAGACATCCTCCAGAAGGGTCTTACAGAGACAGATACCTGGTGTCAAAACCATGGCTCAAGCTGAATGCCAAAAAATGCATAGTCATCCCCTTTGGAAAAAACAAAGTGCTCACAAATTATTACATAGGTGGTAATCCACTAGTTACAGAAAATGTAATTAGGGACCTGGGGACCCAGGTAGATAGTAACCTCTCCTTTAATAATCACATTGGCAAAGTGGTTAGATATTCCTTCTATGTAGCCCACCTAATCATGAAAGGGTTCACCTCTAGATCAAGAGAGGTTATTGTGCCCCTCTGCTCATCACTCAGTAGGCCCATAATAGAGTACAATGCCCCATTTGGTATGTACCTTAATTGGCACATGCAACAGCTGGTAAGACCACAGAAGTACCTCACCAAGAGGATCATGGGCCTCAAAGAGATGCCCTATGCAGCTCAACTACTCAACATGCTTGCTTACTGCCTGCTCAGAGGTGATCTATGCCTGATGTATAAGGCCATGTCCAACCTGGAATTAATGGACATGCTCCACCTCAAGAAAAACAAATCTCTTAGAGCCACACGCTCCAGTGAATTAAACCTCAGCAAAGCAATAAACAGGACATGCTGGAGGGATAGATTCCTGTCCCAGAGACTTCCCTCGCTCTGGAATAGAATCCCAGTTGATGTTAGGCAGAGCCCCTCGCAGACTCTCTTCAAGAGGAATCTTGACGAGTGGATGGGAAATTGTAAATTTACCCCTGGGATCACTTCAGTGGCCCTGCTAGACAGAGGCCCAAGAAACTAATTTAAAAGGGAGGTGAAAGCCAACACATTCTGGCTAGGCTTATAAATGCCCTTGGGCAGATAGCCTAGTACCTACCTATGAACCTATGAACCTACACGCTCTAGGGACCTAAACCTTGTCACCACAATAAACAGAACATGCCGGAGGGATAGATTCCTGTCCCACAGACTTCACATACTCCAGAATACACTACCTATCTATATCAAACAAAGCTCCTCATTAGCACTCTTCAAGAAAAATCTTGATGATTGAATGGGAAATAAGAAATTCACCCTGGGGATCACTTCTGTGTCTCTGCTCAACAGTGGCACAGGAAAATACATTTCTTGGGTGGCAAAAGCCAGGGTACCTTTTTGGCTGGGCTTGTATAGGCCCCAGGGCCGATAGCCTAGTACCTACCTATGAACCTATGAACCTTTGAGCCATGCATAAAAAGGTAATATGGGGACAGCAAGAGCCTTGGCCAGTATTCAGAAGCATAGGGTGCAAATCATCTGTAGCGAAGCAACAAGGCTTATCTATCATGTCATCACAGGCAGACAGAGACTGGATTCCCTTTGAATGATACCAGAAGCTCAGCCAATTTTTGAAGTTTATCATATTTCTGTTATACTGCAGTATCATGTAGGTAAAGGTAAGATGCTACTCAAGGATTGACCCTGTGTGTGCCAGCATGTGGTGCATCAACCCATATATGATATGGTCATGGCCTATGCATACAATACACTCACAATACACCTAGTATGATAAGCCTGCTACGGTTAGCAAATGTGAAAAAAAACCTTTGTGCAAACTGTCTGCAAGTAATGTCTGTATTGCACTCTGTAACTCCATATTGCTTGCTGAAGTGTAAAGACGTGCTTAGTTTGGATTAAGAACACCGCACTTGCCAACTGTGTGTATGTGTCTCCCTGGGGAGAAGCAACCTTTTTGGAGACTACTCAAACACCTTAAAAGTGGTATATTCATCTTTGTCAAGTCTGATGATGTCACCATCCTACAAATATACCTGTGGAAAGGTGAAATCCTAGTAACGTGTATAGTGTGTTGTGTAAATGCATACTGCTGTAGTATCCTAATGTAGTTAGATAGGGGTTTGAATCTTGCACTTGTTAACTGTGTGTGTGAGTTTGTGTGCCTCCCTGCGGAGGTGTAACCTTTTTGGAGACTACTCAAACACCTTACAAGTGGTATGCTCATCTTTGTCAAGTCTGATGATGTCACCATCCTACAAATATACCTGTGGAAAAGTGAAATCCCAGTAATGTGTATGGCGTGTCGTGTAAATGTGTACTGCTGTAATATCATAACATAGTTAGGTAGGGGTTTGAATCCTACAGTTCCCAACTGTATGCATGTGTGTGTCTCCCTGGGGAGGAGCAAGCTTTTTGGAGACTACTCAAACACCTTAAAAGTGGTATACTCATCTTTGTCAAGTCTGATGATGTCACCATCCTACAAATATACCTGTGGAAAAGTGAAATTCCAATAATGTGTACAGCACGTCGTGTAAATGCATATTGCTCTAGTATCATAATGTAGTTAGGAAAGAGTTTGAATCTCATATTTGCTGTGTGTGTGTGTGTGTGCTCCAGGCGTGTGACACCATTGGCCAATGTTGAGTAGGTTTCGATTTTTCTAGTGTATGACATATCACAATGACAACTGTATGTGCATTACATATGTAAGGTAGCTGTGGGGCAAATCCATATACATACATGTGACCTCAAGTATTTCATAGGTGGGTACTCTGCTTTCTCCTTGAATGCATCTGTTATCTTTGCCAGAGCATGCTGGCGCTTTCCAGACCTTAGGTCACTTCTGTATGCTCATGACAAGCTTAGCCACTGCAGTGATCCCTGGGCTACATCTTCCATTTCACATTCACTCATCACAGTTTCTGTTGAAGAGTGTGAGTGAGGGTTTATGCTTGAGGTATATTTGAAACCTGTTCCAAAGCAAGCAAAGTCTGGCAAAGATGACTAATCATTATAGGTGTGCAACAACCTCTGTGGATCTGCATGCAGACCCTTTATTGCTTATGTGCTCCACAGAGGGATTTCCAAAACCCTTTGGTAATGTGATTATCAAATGATAGATGACTTAACACATGGCTATATGTATACATAAGTACCTGTTCCACATTTTGGGGGCTACTACCTATGTAGTACTCTAGGGATACTTTGTTTTCTAAAAGTGGATAACTATGCTTTCTTTGGCTTATAGCTTTACAGTGTGAGTTTGACACCAGGTATCTGTCTGTATGATACCCTTTTGAAGGATGTGTGTGTCATCTGGAGAATAAAGTATAGCCCACAATATGCAGTGTCATCAAACATGGGCAGACATATCTCTACTGTATTTGCTTGTACCTAAAAAAGCTATATGCCAAACAGGAATGGTCCCAGGACTGAGGGCAGGTGAATACCACTTGTTACTGGCATAGAATAGTACATGGAGGCTGCAAATGTTACTGTGTGTCCTACATCTGTGCGTCAATTGTCAAGCCATCATCTAACAATTGTTTATGGTCAGTCTGTTGAGGTTATATATAATACCAGTATGTGGGATGGGTATGAATTGCTGGTGAGCTATAGCTTGGCTGTGTTGACCTCCCCTACCTCACCTATAGCCTTGTTGACTGGCTTGAAGTCTACTAGGTGTAGGAGCCATGATCTGGCCTTTAGATAACCTAAGTGGGCATGGTGCAATGTTTGCAGGTTCATAATGTCTCTGTTAATGAGTTCCATAATGCTGTGCTCCATAGCCTTCCAGATAACATTGGTCTGGCTTATAGGGTGAGAGTTTCCAGGACCTGTTGTAGTTCTACCCTTAATCAATTTATGTTAACATTTTCACTGGGTGTGACAAGGGTAGACAGGTTTAAAAATAAGTATATTAGAGGGTGAGGCCAGGTTTTAAGGTTAGTAGACCATACCAGATAGGCAGGATTAAGTTGGTTTGTACATGTGCTGAGGAGAGATGCTGAGTATATTGTGAAATAGATGCTAAGGATGAAGCCACCAGGTAACAGGAAAAGAGGAATGCCTAAGATGGGGTTTATGGCTGTGGTGAGAGAGGACATGCAGGTGGATGGTGTGATAGCGCAAGATGCAGAGGGCAGGAAGAAATGATGTACTGTGGTGACCCCTAATGGGAGCATCCAAAAGGAGAAGAAGAAGAAGGCGTTGTAGCTCAACCCTTGTGGACTGTGAACACCATTACCGTGTGTCATTCCACAATTATGTAACCTGTATAGAGGCTGCATCTGGACAGAGCGTTCAGGTGAGTGGTGACTTCATATGTCAGCTTGTGTATGACACAGCCAGTGACACTGTCCAGTACCATTGCCACTGTGGTGTGTACTTTGTTAAAGAGATGTTTTAACTAGAGTGTCTGTGAATCATCAGGTTTTACATTCTTCTGGTCTGGAAATGTGGCCCTTGTGTAATTATAGGGTGGTGAAATCCACATTCAAACTGTCTGACAAGGAATTGGTAATGTCAGTCAGATAAGTGTACTTTGTGACCATTTACATTAACTGTGACCCAGTCTGAGATTTTCCCTGTAGATTATGAACAACACTGAAGAAAGCTTTACTGTTGTCTTTGGAATCCTTGCCATTTTGTATTTTGAAGCTTGTCTTGTATGTTTATTGAGGGATTGTATTTTCCCAATGATACTGACCAGAGAGGTTATCCATTCTTGGTATATAACTCTTTTTTGGTACAACTTCACACCTTCTATTATATATTTAGTTTATGGCAGGGGTCCATGAGACTAATGCACTTTTACTGTATAAGTGAGAATTTCTTGTTTGTGATAGCACAGTCCATGCAACCCTGTAGGTGAACAGTGTGCATTAATAAAGGATTATGCAGCTGGGACAGTGTTAACCTTAGTAATGCAAACCAATGACAGATAGCAACAACAGCATCACCCACAGCACAGTGTCAACCTATGTCATACACACACATGTACTCAAGTTCCAAAATGTGTGTAGTAGAATGCATACTGGCCACCAACAGAAAATATGGAGTGTTAACACTGGCCAATACAGGGCATGTCACCCTGCCCATGTGTCCAATATGCACGTACATGCAGACAGTGCACCTCCACCATGTTCACAAATGTACACCTGCAGACCTGTGCTGCACAAACCCCACATGCACTGTCCACTGTATAACACATGCTGACACAACTACACACATCAGCCAAGTGGCACATGGGCAAACAAAACACAATTGGAATAAACACTGGTGGAAACAATACAACATTGCTAATTACAGCTTTAATGCATCATGCCTGCTCAGCTACAGCTTCAAGGATATCATTACACTTTACTGCTGACAACATGCTACACATTCAACCATTGCTATACTTTATTAAAGTCACCCTGTGCATCAGCACCATGTTAGCCTAATCCTGCATCAATGTTACAGATGACAGGAGGTGGCACAGGTTTCATCATATGCACAGGGTGTGTTGTTGGTTTGCCAGACACCTACACTGAGCCATACAATCGACATGTTTGTGTGAGTGTGTGTGTGAGGGCCATGAGTACTGTTATGGGCAAATGTTGATGTAATGTGTGTGGGTATGTGTTTGCCCTAGGTTTCTGGTTTATGTGTGTGTGTCTGCATGCACACAGTTCCACCATGTGGCTACCATATACGGGGATTTGTGAGACAGCTACAGACTGTACCTGGCAGGCTTTACAGATCACCATCGCTGGCCACGGATACGGAACCTGTGTCTGGCAGGGGTGCTACAGACAGTATCAGGTACTAATCCAGACTGGGTACTATCCAAAGAGGTTGACATATGTCCACTGGATCCAGGTCCCAGCTGGGACTGGCCAGAGCCACATGCATGTGGTCTTCTAGGATGGTCAATGGACAGCCCCCTCAACATTGCTGGGGCTGGTACTGGCACTACAGGAGTAACTGTAACTTGATGGACATCCACAGCGACCTCCAGCTGCTGATGTTGAGGCATATGTCCACATCGATGTCTTAACTGCCCCGCACTGTCCTGACACCTGGACATGACATTGTGGAGGACATCCAATGTCTCACCCCAACGTCTCTCAATGACCTCAGTGTAATTACGTATGGCACCTGCTAGGTCACAGATACTGTTATTTACAGAGGTGGTATGAGCCCTCTGTGCCCTTAGTGCCTGTCTGGTGTACTGCTCCATTCATATCTGTGCCTTCATGACAGCCTGGAACATGCGTGTGGTAGAAAGAGGTGTGGCACATCTACCAGGGGCATGATGACCAGCAGTGCTCTGATGAGAATCCCTGGGCATCTGCCTATGTGGTACCATTCCAGACATCTGGCTATGACTGCTGTGTCCTGATACATGTGCCATAGATACCACACTGTCCTGGCCAGTGCCAACCATACACTGTCCCTCAGCTAAGGGCAATGGTGATGATGGATGTACAGGCAGTATGACCGTGTGCATGGATGGGGTGGAGACTTGTGTACTGTCAATTGCTGGCCTAACAACAGACCCTGACAAACCTGCCTGTGCCTCAACACACCTATTCTCATGATCACTGTCTGTTTCAGTGATATCAGGTTCCCTGCTGTACTGAACCAGCCCCACCTTGGCACCTGTGAGAGGAAAACAGGAATCACACTTTAAGACCTGAACATGATGTCAGACCACATGCGCACATGCACACATGCACACATGCGCACATGCACACATGCACACATGCACACATGCACACATGCACACATGCACACATGCACACATGCACACATGCACACATGTACACACACAAAAATACACTTCTCCCTAAAGCAGACACACACAACACCAGCAATCTCAGAACATACACAATAGCAGGTGATGGTGGGGTACAGTATCACAAGCAAAATAGTCATATCACACATGTCAGCATGCAGGACATGTGTTGCTCAACAGCATGCAGTGCAAGTGTAGACAGTCCTTGTCACTAACAGTATACATGGCTTTGATGCATGTGTTTTGTTATTAGGTGATGGGCCTCCCCCTGGAACACAATGCATACATGGACACAACATTGCTGTGCAGGTATTCAAAACTCTGTAATGTACTGTACACCATAAAAAACAGGTGTACATACCATGGCTGGATATGTATCTGTGTGTCAGATAGGTATCCAATGCTGATTACAGCCTCTGTGTCTTTAGCAAATAATTGTAGACACATTTGTAGCACATGCATGATGAGTATTCACACAACATCATCAGTGGTGCATGGATAATTGATGGAATACCATTCGGCCACATACCCAATGTACGGTATATATGGTGGGTGTAGATCATATTGTGGACATGCCAGTGTCATCCATGACATGGCATGCTAAAACACAACTGCATATTTAAACACTGCACATACCCAATGTGTGTCATATGACCTAGCCACTCAATAGCATCACAAGACATATATGTGTCAGTTGTGCAAATGGTGATTGGTATGCATATTGTTTAGAGGTGCATATGTGTGCACACATGCAACATTAAGGTGTATAGCAAGGTGTATAGCAATGAAAGCTATGTGTAGTACTGTGGTTACAATAACTGGATGGGGTATAGTACCACAGGCCATCATCATGAAGCATCATGTGGTCACTCAAGGCTACAAATGTTTCCCAAACCAGCACTACTCATGCTGTGCTGGAACTGTACTACCTTGGCTACAGTCACCATTTCACAACCAATTGTTACATGAGTTTGTAAGGAGGCCAATAAGGAGCATTCCCAGACATGAATGTGTAGTGTGTTGCAGAGTGTTTAAATGCCCCATGATAGGCCTCTACCCCTCAGGTATATTATGTGTAATGTGTGGATGAGATTTTGGATACTGGAGTGTGTCTTTACAGAGGGTTTGGGAATCCTTTATGTGTAGCATGTTAAAATGCTATGTGTATGACATAGATGTGTATGTTATGTGCATGTTGAATATCAACCGTGCCTATCCAATGGTCACTACAGTCTAGCCACATTTGTTTGAGATGGTCTGGGTATTGCATGTGTTTGAGGCAGCTAATCACATTAGTGAGATGTGTGTGGTCTTACACCAAACATGCACAGCATGCATTATGGGTAGGTGTGTTACATGTGTACATGGCCTACACCTTAACTATGACATGCACATTTATTTACAATAATAAATGTAGAACACACTCACCAGCATCTGTCCGTTGCCTTGATGTCACCCCAGAGGGACCTACATAGAGATGACACAGTTTGTCAGTGGCCATAACTGTGGCATTGCTACTGTGTGTTTGCAATCTTACAGTACAACAACAGTTTACATCCACAGGGCTGCAGATTATGTTCCAAATGATCAGTATTGCACAACAACAGGCTCCACATCTTTTAACGACACACTCCACATCTCACATATGCATGATCTACCAATACAGATAACAGTAGTCTACAGATATGCCATGTTACCTGCATGCTCCATGTGTGCTTGCTGGGTGGCTCCAACCTCCATCATGGTGTATGTCTGCTGCTGTTGTTGTTGGGCAGGTGCCACCAGGCTCAGGAGCAGCTCCTCCACTCTGGTGAGGGGGGATGGATATTAACACCACCTCCTGTTGCAAGCTGTTGTCTCTGCACATCAGCAGCATGCTGACGGACATGTCTGAGAAGATCACTGCAGTGGTGGTGTGTCTGCTCATATGTCCAGTTATGCAGGCCTACTTCATTTACCCTGCGGACAACATCTTGCCACATTGCAGTATGCTCCTGCTGGTCCTGGCTGGTTCATGAGAACATGAGACTGTAGTGCTGAATCATACTGGTAGTAATTATGTTATCTTCAGCACTCCTGTAACTGGGGTTCCTGCGATGTGCCATGATCCCTGGAAGACATGAATATGAAAATATGTCTGAGCAAGTCATATGGCACATTTAACATTATACAGTACAGATATCATTGAACTGCCATATATAGCAACCTATTAGCTAACCGAGAGTGGAACACTTTAAGTGCCACTTATCACTGATCACCCCACAACTGTGTGGAAGTGCCTGGCTCACTCTCAATCTAATGAACCATGTTCTGCACAGCAACAAAATAAAATCACTATATAAGACTATACAAGAGTACCTGGCACACTGTATGCAACACGATGCACCACCTAGCCACAGCAGATATACATGAAGCTGATGTGTAAAGAAATATATCATCCATCACAATGAGTGTAAGTTCCAGTAAATGTATTACTATTATACCACACAACTTGTTAATGGCAAACCCATGTCCAAAATATGTGCACAATTGGGAATATAGGTTGCATACTGCTGTAGTACACTATGAATGTTGCTAGATACGCAGTTATATGTTTTACCACACATATGTCAAAGGACATGTTACAGACATACCCACACACACATCAGACATAATTACAGGACACAAAGGTATGACAACCCAGATAAGCTTTCAGTGTGTACTATACAGTACTGTGTGTCAGTACTTACACAACCTTAATCTTGAGAAATGAAATCTGTGATGAATACAGGGACCACACAAAACAGTGGATGCAAGCAATGTGGACATATACCATACTTTGCTGTACAGGCCCAGAGCTTCACATAGTACTACAGAACACACAGGATTTGGATTCAACATCAGTACCAATGAATAATCATAGATGTAGTGCTTTAGCCTCCAATGACACACCCTAGTTAAAACCAAGGGACTTAATCACACTGTATGCAATAGCACTTTTTCTGCCTAGCAACAGAATACACAGCTTTGCTAGGATCAAAGCAAGGACCCATAATACCATGACATAAACAGTTTCCCACTAAGCTATCCCACAGATACATATCTTTGACGTATTCACAAACCCATTGGCCATCACAGTCAATTAACAGTACAGAGAATCTATTGCAACAAGTAGATGCAGGTGTGTATGAGTATATATAACTATATATATATATATATATATATACATATACATATATATATATATATATATATATATATATATATATATATATATACACATATATATATATATATATATATATATATATATATATATATATATATATATATACATATACACATCCATTGGTGTACATATACATATATATGTAAGCACATATACATTTCACCTTTCATAGTGAGAATATCAATTATACAAAGGATGTGAGGTGTACAGTAATGTAATAAAATTGCACAGCCTTGGGATAAATGCATTGAAGGTGTTCACAGCCCAGGTAGCTTTAGCAGGCCTCACTGGCTTCAACATTTCAAATTGAACAAACCACCCACAGTGTTTAACCACCACGTGTGATATACCAGCACTGTATGCTGTCTTGTTTGTCACACACTAAAACCTACATACAAATATGTGCATACTAACCTTCACCAACATATATATCTCCACCCTTCACAAACAGTTGCAATAAGTCCCCTGCTCTATGCACATATACAGATGTGAATATATATGACACATATATATTTTTCCGTATGTGTGTGGCATACACACACAAGGTCTACACTTTTGTAAGTCCCTGGACCTCACAGCTGAACTGTTGGGCCTTGCTGCAACACAAACAGGTGTCACATATAAACACAAACTAACATTAGGGGTGTGTGTGTGTATATATATATATATATATATATATATATATATATATATATATATTTATATATTCATATATGGCTACAAATGCTAGATAAGCATACTAAACTGCTACAGCAGTTGCCAATGCTTATCTACACTTTAATATGACTATCATGCATGTGTTGTTCTGTCACATCCATGTTTATATAATGTCAGCACTAATGACCCCAACAGCCATTGGCCACACTACTGTACAGAACGCAGATAACATGGATCAGATCTTTGACATTTAATGCTGAGCTACACATTTCACAGGTATGTCCCACTGCCCACTGATACACACTGTATTGTCCATAGCAGTAGTTAAGCAGAACATCTATGCATAATGTAGAGTATTCTTCAATAACATCTGCTACATGCCAGTAAATACATATGTGTCACATATCATTCCTTTGTATGATTTGGTAATATTTATTTTTCTTTTTCCTTTTCTCTGTCTCTCTCTGTCTCTCTATCTCTGTCAGTCTCTGCAATAGAGTGACTGATTTTGTTGGCAGAGATTGCAGCCTGCTTTTGTAGGTATTTGCACATGAGCATGTGATGGCCTCTGCACCAATTAGTGGCCACCACTTGCTAATTGCATGCGCCTGCTGTGCAGTAATTGCAGTAATCACTGTCATAGCAACCCAGTACTATAAATTGCTAACTCATGTAGGTGTGGCCCTTTCAGCTTTTCAAGATGGAGATCATCCTTGTTTGCTGTGGACATCATTGTTTAAGACAGAAGGTTGGTATAGTTCTTATATCAGAAGCCAGGCATGTATTCAGATATTTACATTTTGTACTCAGACCTAATGTTGCTGCTTTCAGTACCCACTTGTCAGTGTAGAAATGTACTCACCCCTCAAAATGCTACCCCAAGATCCATGGAAAGATGTACTTTCTTTTCAACTTTTACAATTAACTGCCATACAAATCTAGTTATTGAGATGTATTCCTTTGGCACAAAAATTGTTTGTGAACTGCTATACTGTGAATATTCATTTACTCAGTTCTAAACAGTTTGTGCTTTTTTAGTGTTGACATTAGCACAAGCTGCTCAGAAAAACTGGACACATGTCAATACTGTGAGTATGCTTACCTAGGTCCTTGGTAGACCCTGCACACACACGTATATTCTACATTTGGGTAGGGGTGCAGAAGTACAGAGAGCGTAAGTATTATTGTGTGGATTTTATCTTGCTGGACTTACAAGGTTGCTATGTACATGTTAGTTTATCAAGGCAAGTTGTCTGTCTGCATAACTCCCAACTGTGGACCTATCCACATGATAGCCAGATAATAGCCTGTTATTTTTTGTCTGTGCACCACACAGGTCTTTTCAGCAATAGAGCAATGGCATTGTTACAGTTGGCTGCTACCAATACATGGCTACATCCATTTGGATTTCAGTGTTGCATTCCTACATATGGGTATGCTTACGAAACTCCTTCCAAAGCTATTTGCACAGTGTGTAACAGTAGAAAGGCTGATATGCCTCTGTGTTTCTGTCTCTGCTAGATCTCTCAAACACTCAGGTACATATTTATACAGACTCAGGGAAAAGTAAAGAAAAAGTCAGGGACACCTTTAAAATGTTAGTGCCATTAAGTTGAAACATTGACAGAATCAGAGCATATGAATTAATACACCTTTTCTGAAGTAAAAGAAGTGTCTAACTCTTAATTATTGTAATTATTCATTGAGTGTAATTCACCACCTTTCTGGCCAAAGTCAGTAATTTTAGGAGGGATTCAGAGGGACAGAGCTAAAATTTGTGTCAAAATCAGGGACAACCATGAAAATTAGGGACAGGTGGGAGGTATGGCCTCTGCCCTAAACAGATATGCCAGTGTTTGTCCTGCTGTGATACTGTGTGGGGTTGTAAAGTGATGGTGTAACATTATTTCCTGCTAGAATGGCTGCTTATCTTATCACAGTCATGTAATGTAATTCCACAACAACTGCTGGTAAAGATCCACAGAACAAGTTGTGTGGTATGGCATTCCTATTTTTCCTTTACAGTCACTCATTCTGATGCATGATATATTTATTTCAGCACAGACTTGTTGCATATCTACTGTGGTTTAGTGGTACTTCATGTTGTGTAGTGTGTACAAGGTTTGAGACTGACAGAGGTGTTTTAATTTGCTCCTGAGCAGAACAAGAGCCTTCACATACAGAGTGACTAAGGCACTTTTAAGCAGTTGCAAGCGGGTTTGCGTGGGTTTGCGCAATGCTTAGCTAAGCGCAAACAAATGCACACTCACGCAAACCCGCTAACTACTGATTAATAGTGCTTACTCCCGCTAACCCCCGCGCTCATTTCTTTGAAAGAAAAGAAAAATGGGGAGATAGGAAAGTGGTGAAAAAGAGGCACAAAGAGGGAAAGACAGTATGGAAAATAGCTCGGGATGTGCAGGACGGGTGTAGGGAAGGTTCATAGCTGCCCATTTCTTTAACAGCAACAGCTGTGCATATGGAATAAATTTGGAGATAGATATAAAACCTTCAACCCCTGAGAGAGGGGTGAGGACAACAAAGTATGTTGTAATGCCAATTAAATTACATTTTATGTGCCCAGTGGACATGTGTGCAAAATGGGCAGCTATGTATGGGGCATAATATTTTTTTTGGGAGCAGATTGCCTTTTATTTTCAGGTGAGAGTGGAATGTGGGGTAGGGGAAGTAGGTATATTTGGGAAGGTAGGTTGGGGAGGTAAACAGACAAGACAAACAAGGCACATACAGAGGTGGTATATGACATGTGGTGGGTGAACACCTTTGACGGGGAGGGATGTTTGGAAATCGCAAGCCCATGAGCCCACAGATGGAAACAGTGGGACTGAGGTGGTGGGCAGTCACCACTGCACCTTCACAGCCCAGAGAGTGGCTGTGCTGGGGGCTGTGTAGGAGGGGCAGGCTGACCCGGGAGTTGCACCACTCATGCCTCAAGCTGGCGTAGAGGTTCTGCAACAGAATGTTCAATCTCTCTACACACCACAGCCTGGACCGTTCGAAGGGTGATAGGTGGTCCTCCTCCGCCCACACTTGCATGGGGGACCGAGCCCCATCCCCTGCAGTGCTTCCACCCAAAGGTGGCAAAGAGCTGACAGAGGAGGAGGTCCCAGGCTGAGTACTGGACCTGCTGGTGCCATGTGACATGGCCAGCTGAGGTGGGACAGGTGGGTCCGCTAGGACTGGCCTTCCCATATGAACTATGTTTTGGAGGGTTTAATAAAGATATGGGTTAGTAACAGTCAACAGCATTCCCAATTAGTTATAACAGCATGCAGAAGTATTCCCATTAACCCAACACACCAGATTTTCAACAGTTGAAAAGCAAGCATAACACATGCATATATAGAACAATAGTGGACATTACAACAGCATGCAGGTTGAATTGATGGCAACAGGCCACCAATATTGTGGTATTTTAACAGGGCACATGCATAGAAATCAATGCAAATATTTATAAACCAATAGGACATATGTCCCAACAAATGTTTTGAGATTAGACATACTGATTGAGGTGTGGGATTGCATTTTTTATGCACATACAGTAGGGTGGAAAAGGATATCTCAATTAACAACTTATCTATCCTTCTAGTTTTCACTACATTCCTATTAACTGCAGTCATATGTCCCTTACATGTATTATTACACTACCCAGTGTCCTTATATTGTGCAATTGGATTTTGCTAGATCATTATATACATGAGCTGTATCTTACATACAAACTGTCCAAGATGCAGATGTTACTGCTACATATTTTGAGAGTTGCTCACACACACTACTGCTAAGATGGTACACTGACAGCTTTACTTTCATATAATTATCTACATATGTTCAGGTGAAAGTATCAGTTATATGTTAACAGCTCCCTACACTTCTGGCAGCACACTGACATTTCTGTGGAACACAATGCCAAGCTACTCATGTGCCGGATTAACCTGTACATGCTGGGCATGAACCAACAGTTGAGGGCTGTAAATATGCATAAAAGCTACTGGCACTCCCTTCATCCACGTTATATGGTCTTACCAAAGTGTGGGTTAACACTGCTTAATATAACAGTACTATTTGGAAAATGCAACAGTACAACAACATATCAAAGAAAATGACACAGATGCACTCCAGGATTTATACATTTATTAAAGGATTATTGCACCATTATTTATTGGGCTAAAACACTTTTTGAAGGCTCTCTCATTTATTTTATATAACATTACATGCAGAATAATTACTAACCTGCCTGATGACGCAGCCTTTGCAACCTATCTTCATGGGCTTGCTGATTCATAGCCCGGACACCTGCGGCTGTGAAGTAAATGCAGTGATATTGAGAAATACCTATCCATAGTATAGACAAGCATAGCAATTCTTAACTACTTAATACAATGGCTACTTACTCAGTACTGGGGCATTAGGCATCACATGGGACTCCTGGATCCACTGGTCCAGTTGATTATCCTTACGTCGCTTCAGGTCAGAATAATGGTGCCTGACCTGCTCACCAGTCCGAGGAATGCCAGTGGCACTGGTGAGATCATGAGCAAGACTGGTCCAGGCCTCCATTTTATATTGGGTGCCCTGGTACTGGCCCTGCAGAAGTCTTTCGTCATGATTGTGGACAAGGAGCCAAACCATTACTTTGTTCTCCTCAATGCCCCAGCATTGAGCTTGAAATCGAGTTCCTTCTCCAACACCAGCCATGCTGACTGCAGAAGGGAGCTATAACCAGTTATGGCAAGTATTCCCACCTGTGGAGCTTAAATATGCCTCATTTCCCACACTTATTTGTGATTGGCCAGTTTTGAAAATACTCAGCTGTAGGCACACCTGCTTAGCTGATGTTGGCAATGTTTAATATTCCTTTGAATGGTTGTGGAAAGTGCATGGTTATGAAATGCTGTCATGGCTTAGTGGTTATGTACTGTGACTAGAGTGCACAGTATCCTGAGTTCGAGCCCTGTTACTGCTTTTTATTTTCCTACTGGCCAGACCTGAATAGTTAAGGTACAGTAAAGGAGGTGTGGCCGTGTTTAGCTGACTTTGCTCAACTTTGCCCGACTTTGACCAACGTTGCTTGACGTTGCTCGACATTGCCCAATGCTGCTCGACGTTGCCCGATGTTGCACTGGTTAGCACGGTGTGCAGCTACGCACAAATACATTGTATTTGTGCTGGTTAGAATGGTGCACAGCTACGCGCAAATACATTGTGCTTGTTAACGTGGTGCTTAGCTACGAGCAATTGGTTTTAAATATGCTAAATACTGCTAAAATGTGCTTAGCAGTGCTTTATATTGCTTAAAATAAGTTATTCATGCCTCAGAATGCATAACCATTTCACCTTCATAAATATATATATATATATATATATATATATATATATATATATATATAAAATTCGTTCACTACTACATATAACATTTGTATGCTTTTTACAAAACTTATACATGATAAATGTCAGGAAATATTTTTGTATACAGATTTCTAACAGAAAATGGAACGTGCAGTAGTGGAACTCGAACCGGGAAAGCTTCCTCTTTGTGCAAAGGCTCTAACCACTACGCTTTCACTATTTTGCTTAATTTGCATATGTTTTTCTTATTATCCTCTTCAGTGTCTAAGCTGCTAACTGTAGCTAAGCAATGGGCAATCCCGCGCAAACACGTGCAAATACTGGAAGCTATATCAGAAATAAAACAAAAAAAAAGTTTCTTTTAATTTTTAAATTTGTATGAGGTTTAACATATGGGAGAGTGTAGTGTTACAATGTACACATGTGAGCGGACTCGCTCATGTAACTTGACATTTCTTGGGTTTTGTCAGTGCAGGGGCATGGATTTTTGGACTGCTCGGCAGTCCGACATGCCCCCCTTCCCCCTTCACTCATCCAAGCTTCATGTAAGCTTTAGAGTTGAGGCAGCATGCCCTCATTAATATGTATGGCATGCTGCCATCATACTCTTAGACTGGCGTTTCCGTGTAAGACTAATCTAGTCTTACACAGAAGATTAGTAAATCCTGGGGTGTATTTTTAATTCATTTCATTTCAGTTTGTTGGAAAGGGTGACTCTCTAGATTTTTTACTATTAGCTATTAGCTGAAAATTCCTGCCATGTCATCATAAAATACTGAAACCACAATGCCTCACTACTTAAATTAATGTATAGGCTATTGTATTTTCATGCTAAATGCATCAAAATTAGTTTTTTTACTTCATAGAAACAGAAGTTGTCAATCAGTACATGCAGATGGAACACCTCACATAGAAAATTAACATATAATGTAGTAGTAATACCACAGCGTAAGTGAGTGGCACAGCCTTTAAACAGGTAACTTTACCTGCCTATAAAACTTTGTAGTTATATGTAAATCAGTGTCTAGTGCATACCATGACATCATTTTTGTGGGTGAGCTTATTGAGAAAAACTGATAACAGAATTATACAATGCAGGATAATCTTCATTTTTTTCCAAGACCCCTTGTGCTTTATCATGGGGTTATATCAACAAATAAAAATAACTTTGAAACAAATGTTTTACAAATATAACAAATACACTTTAAGCAATTCATAACACAGCTAGAAATTGAAGACAATTTATTCAATTATAGTAATAAAGAGGAACTATATTATTTATTCTTCAATTATCTATTTTTTATTTCTGCTTTTTTTTATGAGTATGGCCTGATACAGGAATTACATCTTTTCACTGAGGAGGCTCACTTGTTTTTTTGAAGAATTGCTAACTAGTTGAGCCAAGCAATCAGATTCTGCACAAACCACTGTAAGGAGTGTGAGCTGACAATCAGTTGATTCAGCAGCCAAGGATGAGGGACCTGTTCCAAAGAGAGTTAAGCACAGGGCAATGAAAGATCCTGTTATATCCACTAAAACAGATGCACACATTAAAGCCCCCAGTACAGAGCCACTGGGGGATCTTCAAGGTTGTGGGGAAGGGCAGTTGCAGCAAATATTTACAAAGTTTTATTCATGTTTTAAACAGAAAGATAGATGAATTAGTGGAGAACACTGATTTGGTCTCTTCATTAGAGGGTCATTTAAAGCCAAGCATTAGAAAATCAAGCAAGTAAACAAAGCACGTTGTAAGGGTGAACCGTATTAAGGTGACAGTTATTCTGGTGACCTCACTTTTCTCCAGTTGCCTCTAACTAATGAACTTACAAGCAAAAGTACATTGAGTTTATTAGTTAGAACAGGGAGCAATTTAGACTTTTTGGTGCCCAGTCTCAGTATGGTACAGCAATTGCTTCATGCCCTGCCAATTCAGTTAATAAAATTTATGTGTGAATTGGGTGGAAATGTTTGATTTGATTAGTTTAGATAGGATTCAATGTGTTGTTAGTTTTGACGTACAAGAGGCAAAAATCCTGGTTACAGCTTTGGCAGCTTTAATCAGGTAGAACTCCACAGCGTCAAAAAACTTTTAATAAAATGACAAAGCTTTCAGATATATATTATCCTTCTTCAGTGTCTTACATAAAATGTCTATAAAACAGCATTTTTAAATGCACTTCAATCACACCACATGATACAGCAACCTATCAGCAATATCTCTCAAAACAGCAATTAAGCTTTCAAAATCACAGTAGCAGGAGCATATATATATATGAATAGTACAAAATCATGTTTTTCTTCACTTTTTGTTGTTTAAGTTTCAAAACTGGTTTAAGTGTAACTTGCTTATTCAAACCCGAATATTTATCTGCTTCCAGTTGAATAATCCATTCATATTCTTTTATATCTACACAGTTTATTAAATCACCACGTCTAGCATTCGGATATATAACATGTATGACTCTAAAACTAAACTGATGAGTATCATCAGTTTCACTAATATGTTTGGCTAGAGAATTTGTAAGCACTTTCCTACAAATCTCAGACCTATGCTCTAAAATCCTGTCTTTTAATTTCCTGACTGATTTTCCAACATAAAACCCCAAACATTTATTACATGTAGCGAGATAAATAATAGCTGATGTATTACATGTTGCAGTATAAAGAAAAATAAATTTCCTGCCATTTACAGGATGTACAAATTCAGCTGATGGATTTATGCTAGAACAGCAGGAGCAATTGTGACATGGGAAAGTGCCCTTTTTATTAAAAGTGGGGACAATATTATTATTTAAAGAGAGGTCTTTATAACACAGTAGTTTTTTCAAATTACTACAATTACGATAAGTAAACATAGGTCTATCTGATAGCCAATTTTTATGGCCTGGTATGGCCTTCAGGATATCCCAATTATTCTTAATAACATTCTCTATCCTCTTACTAGCTCTACTATAGGTCATAAGGTATCTCAAAGGTTGTGACTGAGTCATACGCATATCAACGGAGGCATCAGTTACCTGATAGGAAAAACAGGGTTTAGCTTTAGAATCCCTTAACTGCAAGGCATCCCTCCTAGCTGCTTCTATTTCATCCATACTATAGCCTCTTTCAAGAAAACTACTACCATTTCCTGCATCTGGGTTTCACAAATCTCTGATTGAGTTTTCAGCCTACTGGCTCATAAATATTGACTTTTAAGGACACTTTTAAAAGTCCGTTTTACATGCATGGTCTTTTTATGCAAGTACTTATTTACTTGCACATCTTTTTTATATATGCATGTTTGCAAACCAGACCCTGTCATTTGTAGTTGGACATCCAAAAAGCTCAAAGAATTCTGAGAGTATGTTATTTCAAATTTAAGAAATTCAACAGTATTATTTAAATATTCATAGAAACCCTGCAATTCCATAATGGTACCATGCCAAACCAGGAATATATCGCCAACAAATCCTTTATAAAACAAAATGTTGGAAACATATGGATTAGCACTTCCATACACATTTAATCTTTCCCATTCTCCAAGGGTCAAGTTTGCATACATATTGGATACAGCCATACCCATAGCCATTCCAGATACTTGATGGTACACTTGTTTATTATGTTGTTTTCCAACACCAAATCCAATAGCTCACAAATGGTTTCAATATGTCTAGTAGTAAGGTTTCCATACTCTTGTAAAGTCTCTCTTATACAGTCAACCCCATAAACATTAGGAATCACAGTAAAGAGTGGCTTTATATCAAGCTTTACCAAAAGAAAAGGGTCATGAGCACGGCTATCATACCAACTATATAGCTGAGTCAGAAAGTCACCTGTATATTTGATGTAACTTGGTATGAATTTCAAATAATCCTTCAGGATATCCTGTAAATATACAGATATCGATTCCATCATCCATTCCCCTCCCTGAAACTATTGGCCTTATTGGAGGTTTCTCCAGGGATTTATGTATTTTGGGGAGTCCATAAAGTATAGGAATGGCTGGGTACGGTGCAGTTAGGAAATGGAAATAATATCTATATCACCCATTTTCTAGATGCACATATTTATTTTACTAATCATAGCATCTATCTCTTTACTACCAATAGGTTTGAAAGTTTGTCTAGATAGTCGCAACTCAGTCATGGATTATAGATATTGTTCCATATCCATCACTATGATGGCACTCCCTTTATCAGCTTCCTTTATTAACTATTTGGGTGTTATTCTGTATTAATTTCAATGCTTGAGATTCCTCAGCTGTCAGATTATATATCTTTTCAAAACTCTTTTTATCATAAAGGTCACAAATTTTCCTCTCACATAAATTATTATATACACTAATAACAGGGTCACTAACAGGAATAAAAGTACTGCTCCTTTGTAAATGACTACCCACAGAGCTATTGCTATTCTTAAATATATTGTTTAAATTCAAACTTCTTGAGAATAAATTTAAGTCAGTGATCGCATTAACCAAATCATCAGTTCCTGCTGGGACAAATTTGGTCCCACGTGATAACAGGGACATCTCTGCTTCAGTTAACTCATAACTGGAAAGATTAACAACCAAAGGACAAACTAAATTCTTCTTCTCATGAGTCCCCTTATCTGAGGTCAATAAATTCCTACTCTCCAACCTAGCACCAGCCTCCATATTTGTATATTCAGAGGACTGGTTAGATTGGTTTAAGATACTTACATCAGTATTCATAGCTAATACCACCATTCACAGAAGCTCCCATGATCAATAGCAGTATCAGTTCACCCATTTCCATTGTCAGGAGCCCTTATACTCAAAGTGATTCCTAAAACACCAGCACTCCTACTCATATAAACAGAATCACTCAAATCAAGAGATGAAGTCCCATTTGAGCCATTATTTAAAGTATTTTCAATTAAGGAATTTAATGATTCATTAGATAAATTATTTTCTATCCGCTGGTAATTATCAAATGATTCATTAGTTTCTTGATTCTCAGCTACAATATTAGACCCATTTAAAGAAGTAGGGACATGATTCAAGACTCCTAAGAATTTCATATGTTCGTTATTATCTATATTCAACATAGTTTCCCTCATTTGTTCATTAGATCCATTAAAGCTATTTTTATCGGACACTATGGTAGTAGAAGAACTTACCATAGGCCTTGTATAAACATTTTGATTCAAAACAGAATTGATACTCCATTCTATAAATGCAGTATCCTCAGTACCTTTTAACATGACTGTATCAGATAAACCTTCGACAGACTCTGCACAAACAACTCGATCATTACAAATATCTAAACTCAAACTTTCAAAGGTGTTTGTGCTCCATTCTATATGAGCATTGCAATCCGAATCAAAATTCATATTTCATTCTAAACATGCATTATTTTTATTTTTAATGCTGCCTAACATAGCCATAGTTAATGGGCCTCCTAAGGACTCTACATGAACAGTTCGGTCACTACAAGTGTCCAAATTTAGACTTTCCGAAGCATTTGTTACACTCCATGAATCTATCTTCCCCAGCCAAACAGTTTAGATCAACATTACATAAGCCATTGCTTATGTCTCGGCAACTTCTCAGTGGTTCAGTAGAGCTGTTCATTCCAAATTGGCCTTCCAAAGGCTCAACATAAGCATTTTGATTATTATGACCATTCACATTAGCCTTTTCATACATATTTATGCCCCGTTCAGCACATAAATAATTTTCAATACAAAAATTCTGGTCTATATTACCTATGATATCTTTTACCCCTCAACAACATTGTAATTGTCTTTTCAAACTATTCATACCAAACATGTTCATAATAAAAGGGCCTTCCAAGGGCTCCACTTAAACATTTTGATTAGCGCAAATATTCTGCTCAGAAAGTGAAGTATTACCAGATAAATGGTTTAGAACTACATTACATATAGTGTCCTCTGTCTTCCGACAGTTATGTTGTGGTTCACATTTATGGCTTTCCAACATAACACTAGGACGGCCTAAACAGTCCAAATTGTTGCTGCAGTCGACAAAAACAATGGTATTACATTCTACTAGCCAGGAAATGTCTTTACATAAATGCCGGTGATTATTTGCCGACTCATTAAGGCAGTCAATGACAGGCTTACCATAATCCACTATTGTTTTACAGTTCTGCTCCTTGTTATAGGGCCATTTCTTGTTCTCCCCCTGGACCTTGAATGTTGTTTCGACGTATTGTGTTCCCGAACCACTAGTTTCTCTGACAGCTGCATTCTAACACCCTGGTTTGTCCCTAAAAAACTTTTTTTCTGTGCAGCTTCTTTTTCTTTCACCACAGGTCTTGCCTGAGACTCATTCAGATGTGATGACATCATAGGTGCCCCTAAAACATCTTTGCTTGCTTTTAATTGGTTGTTGATGGACAAATGTTCTTCCTGTGCCTGTTGTAGATTAGTTATTGGCTGGAATTCATCAAGCTCATACATATAGCCCTAGGAAGCCTTTTAAAAAAAAAAATAGACCTGTTATTTTTGTCATTTGAGGAATTTTTTGGCCAACATAAAATGTGACTACTATTAACGTCATTAACATCACACTGAAGTTTCTTTCTTTTAGTAGATTCTAGTTGTTTATAAAATGCATCCAATCACCCCATCATAGCATCAAACAGGGAGCTATTGCTGTTAAAGGCTAATGATTCTACCAGCCGTTTTTCTAATGCATTAAGCTCTGCACATAGTTCATTTTCCTTTGGCAAGAAGAATTCATTCATAAGACGCATGTAGTCCAAGCTCAAGTTTATATTCAGTTCCTGCCACCTTTTTAGCAGCTCAGGATAGGTATTGCTATAAGAGGGCATATTTAAGATTCATAGCCCTCGTGGCACAATAACTAAATCAAGATATGCATTAAAGCTACAACATTGCCATTGTAGCTTCTTAATACTCTTAACTTTATGTTCCAGCATCTGGAACATAGCATAAAAGTCAATTCTTTCAGGTCTCATCTCTGTATGACTTACTTCTTTACTGGCCATAAGGCTATGTTCCAGCAATGGATTTTCCCTCAGTAACAGGCCATTCAGAGAGTGAACCAAAGGAACATTCTCCAAAGCAACAGGCTGTGTCATGATAAAGATGTACCACTATGACGTCCACTATTTTACCAAAATGAAGACAATAAAGCACTAAAAAAAAAAAAAAAAAAAAAAAGGTGAGCCAGTTGTGAAGTGGAGAAATATAAAGTAACAACTCCAAGCAAAAAAAGTAGAACTCCGCACCGTCAAAACACTTTTAATAAAATGACAAAGCTTTCAGATATATACTATCCTTCTTCAGTTTCTTACATAAAATAACTATATAACAGCATTTTTAAATGCACTTCAATCACACCGCATGATTCAGCAACCTATCAGCAACATCTCTCAAAACAGCAATTAAACTTTTAAAATCACAGTAGCAGCAGCATATATATGAATAGTACAAAATAATTTTTTCTTCACTTTTTGTTGTCTAAGTTTCAAGGCTGGTTTAAGTGTAACTTGCTTATTTAAACCCAGATATTTATCTGCTTCCAGTTGAATAATCCATTCATATTCTTGGATTTGGATACATACATATATAAAAAAGATGTGCAAGTAAATAAGTACTTGCATGAAAAGAGCATGCATGCAAAAAAGACTTTTAAAAGTGTCCTTAAAAGTCAATATTTACGAGACAGTAGGCTGAACACTCAGTCAGAGATTTGTGAAACCCAGATGCAGGAAATGACTAGTAGTTTTCTTGAAAGAGGCTATAGTATGGATGAAATAGAAGCATCTAGGAGGGATGCCTTGCAGTTAAGGGATTTTAAAGCTAAACCCTATTTTTCCAATCAGGTAACTGATGCCTCCATTGATATGCGTATGACTCAGTCACAACCTTTGAGATACCTTATGACCTATAGTAGAGCTAGTAAGATGATAGAGAATGTTATTAGGAATAATTGGGATATCCTGAAGGCCATACCAGGCCATGAAAACTGGTTATCGGATAGACCTATGTTTACTTATCGTAATTGTAGTAATTTGAAAAAACTACTGTGTTATAAAGACTTCTCTTTAAATATTAATACTGTCTCCACTTTTAATAAAAAGGGCACTTTCCCATGTCACAATTGCTCCTGCTGTTCTAGCATAAATCCATCAGCTGAATTTGTACATCCTGTAAATGGCAGGAAATGTATTTTTCTTTATACTGCAACATGTAATACATCAGCTATTATTTAACTTTCTACATGTAATAAATGTTTGGGGTTTTATGTTGGAAAATCGGTCAGGAGATTAAAAGACAGGATTTTAGAGCATAGGTCTGAGATTCGTAGGAAAGTGCATAAAAATTCTATAGCCAAACATATTAGTGTAACTGGTGATACTCATCAGTTTAGTTTACATACATGTTATATATCTGAATGCTAGACGTGGTGATTTAATAAACTGTGTAGATATGAAAGAATATGAATAGATTATTCAACTGGAAGCAGATAAATATCCGGGTTTAAATAAACAAGTTACACTTAAACCAGTCTTGAAACTTAAACAACAAAAAGTGAAGAAAAAAATGATTTTGTACTATTCATATATATGCTGTTGCTACTGTGATTTTAAAAGCTTAATTGCTGTTTTGAGAGATGTTGCTGATTGGTTACTGTATCATGTCTTGTGATTGAAGTGCATTTAAAATGCTTCTTTATAGTCATTTTATGTAAGACACTGAAGAAGGATATATCTGAAAGCTTAGTCGTTTTATTAAACATTTTTTGACGGTGTGAAGTTCTACCTTTTTTGCTTGGAGTTGCTACTTTATATTTCTCCACTTCACCACTGGCTCACCTTTTTTAGTGATTTATTAGCTTTAATTAGGTGTCAGCTCATAAATCTTAGTACCAAGTTATGGGACAACTAGGTGTTGAGTTTTATACATTTCACAGTGTTCATTATTGAGAAAGGGTCTTGCATTGTTAAGATATGTTCTAATTATTGGAGAAGCACATTATTTAAGGGAAGACTGGCTTGTTATAGTATGATCAAAAGTATGAGAAACTTAAGACCATTGACAAACAGCTTAAGATGAAGGACAGACATGCTGATACATGGCTAGTGGTATTGGTTAACAAGACAAGATTCTTGCTTTATTTCATTGAGGTGCAAGCAGGCCCTAATTATAAGGCCTTTGGGGAATTTAACACTGGTAGTTATTTATGTCCTTCTTATGAGATTTCATACATTAGTTTTCACTCTGGTTCAGAGATAATAATAAAGGGAATAATGTAGTAAGTAAATCTATGGTTAAAACCCACACCTTTTCAGATAATCCTTCTGAATGTGGTGAGGCTCTTTCCATGACTTCAATAGGTTGAGCTGCTTTCAGGAATCTGGATTAACTGTGTTGGAATGATTTTTCCATCAAAGCAGACATGCTATCTCATGTTTTAAAGGACTATCCTAAGAGGTAGGTAACTTTGGAAATGTTGCATGGTTTTAAATCAGACTTTTCCATTAAGTCATGGGCTTCTATTATATGCCAAATTGTATGAATTTGAAAACAGTCAAAAGGAAAGAAGCAGTATTAAAGGACCCATTTTAGAGAGAGATTGAGAAATGTAGAACAGCTGGCCCTTTCCAGTATTTTCCATTTGAAGATTTTAAGAATCTCCCCATTGGGTTTGGCGCCAAACAAAAAGGATGGGGAATTTCCATTAATTCACTATCTAACATTTCCATGCAGCACTTCTGTTAATGATGGAATAAGCAAGACAGATGCTAATATGCAATATGCCTCCTTAGGTTATATCATTCATATCATCCATCAGTTTATATCCCTTACTAGTCAAGCTGGATTCAGAGTCTGCTTTCCATCTTTTCTCTACTTGCTCTCAGGGCTGCCATTTTTTTGTGTGTATACAATTTGAGGACAATTATTCTGATATGTCCATGCCTATGGACTATTTAGTGGCATGTTCCACCACTGAAAAATATGGTTCACCTTTAGAGCACGGTGTGCTTTACTTGTGTGATTTTTTCATAATGAGAGATGTAGAGATAGGTGCCATGGAAAGACTTCCTACATTTCCGGAGTTTTATCATCAGATTGGGGTACCTATCTCATGACAAAATAGAAAGCCTTGGTATAATATTTTTTGGGGCTTGAAGTGGATGTGCTTTCCTGTTCATTTAGCTTACCACAGGAAAGTTGTGAGCCTTTCATCTTGCATTCATTCTTTCTGGTCAACCAAGAGGTTAGAGTTGGACAGGTCATGGAATTGTGTAGTCTTTCACATTTCAAATTTAGGCTGTGGCCCCAGGTAGGGCTTTTATTAGTTCATTGGCCAGTCTTCTGCTGGGTGGTCCAAAGATGCATCATAGTGTCAGTGCTAATAGGATGGGGAAATCAGGTAGCTGCAGTCAATCATTTTGGTGGGTTTGAATTCTATCTCCTTTTGGCTGGATGAATTGGTGCTGAGTGACGCTGTGCAGTTATTTACCAATGAAGCAGGTATATTTACCATGGGAGATTATTTTAAATGACAAGGGTTTGTGGTGTCCAGACCTTCTTATTGGTATAAAGACAGGAAAAAGGATATCACTTTTCTAGAATTAATGGCCATTTGGATTGCAGTGCTTGTTTAGCAACAGTGGTTATGTAACAAGAAAGTGTTTCTTTTTAGTCAGACACCAAGGCTGTTGTTCAGGTTTTGATCAGGAAGTCATCCAAGTCAGCGTGAGTGCAGTCTGTCTAGTGGTTTTTGGTGCTGCCTTGTCTGTGCATTAATCTGTCTTTTTTTTTCTGTGGAACAGACACCAGGTAACCACAATGTGCTTACTGATACTCTTTCATCTGCAGGTTTCCATGGTTTGGCTGTTGGCTCCATATGCATCAAGCTTGCCCCTTAGGATCACAAATGATGTTTGGATGATTACAGAAGAATATCTTAATTCTTCTGGAAGAATTCATGGGCTTCTAGCACCAGGAAGGCTTATAGGACAGCCATCGAGGATGTCAGCCTACTTTGTATGAGCCTTCCCAGGAAGAGAGTCATTGATCAATTCAATTAATTTTACATTATTTAACATTTTGTTTAGCTAAAGGTAAAAACAATCCCTTTTCTTTCAGGGTACAATTAACTGTATTTAGCCTATTTGCAAGAGTGTCTGACCATGATGTAACTAAATATTGGCTGGTGGCTAGACTATTAAAGTGTTGGGACAGACACAAAGGAAATTGTTTGGCCTCTTGATGTCCCTTTGTGAATTGTCCTTTGAAATCCATTTTAACAGGTGTACATACATAATTATCTAATTATTGGACTTATGCAGTCTGGGGTATATTATTCAACTTGGTACATGCAGAGGCATTTCGTATTAATGAATTTCTGGGGGGATTGAGATGGAGCCTTGTATCAGAGGTTGATAATTTGGATTCACAAGTCTATGACTGGTCAGTCAGGTAGGGGTAATCAGGATATGCTGGATAGATTAGCAATTACCTTACTTTGCTCCATGCATTGATTTACTACCCTGCATATGCTTTCTTGCCTCTCTAATAAGGAGAGTTAAACTTTTCCTTTACCTAATGGGTTTCAGTTAAAGCCCAAGGATTGTGATATATATTTGCAAAAGACCTTGTCCCACTAAGATTTTGTTTCCTCTGTTTTTTTTTTTTTTTATTCATTTAGATTTAGCTTTCAAGGTCTGTCTGCAGAGATAATTAAGAGGACTGGAAAATGTTCAGCTAGTGCTTATTTGAAATATATTCGCTTGTTCATTTTTGGGTGTTATTACTGTATTGTTTTACTTAGTCTTTCAGGTGAGTTTTGTGTCATGATTTTTGGGGCAGTGCTACATTTCTTGGGCTACCAGAGGAACAAAAATCAGACAAGGTCATGTGAATCTGGGAATGGATCCTTGCTCCTGCAAAACTCTCAACATCTAGAAGACAACACTCTCTGAAAACTATGGAAAAACAATTTGTTAGCATACCTCTCAAGTGTACCTCATTATGAGGAACGTATCTCATTTGGGGTCTTAAAAAGTTCATGTTCCTCGAATTTCCTCAAAGTTCCACATTGAAAGAATCTGTCACACATTCAGTGTTAGGAATTGTTTTAAGTGAAATCCATGGTAAATAGAAATTAATCATATTAATTTATTAAAGGATCTTCTTTATAAGTAAAACCAGCATATTTTAACCATCCTATGACCTTCCTAGCTGAAGTTGTTAGTAAGCCATTAGTATGCATTCCACATTTTGCCTATTTGTTCCACATTATGAAGGCGAGTGTTCCTCATTTTGGAGATGGAAGGTTGAGAGCTATGTTTGTTATACTAATAGTGAAGGATCACTTTGTCATTAAGTGATACTATGACTGGTGGATGAAACCAGGTACTAATATAAACATTAATTTGAACTGATTTTTGAGGACCAGTGACCAATTTATTGTGTGAAAACTAAGGCAACTTTAAAGGTAAAGAACCCAGCCCTGCAGCTCTTGATCAGGAATAATACTGTTGATTAAGTGACTTTATATCCCTCCTGGTGACAATACAACTATACTGGAAGAAACCCTACATTAGACATCAATAACATTTCCACAAGAAAAAAAATATTACTAGGTTATGTGAATGTCAGTTGGTTGGACATAAACTCTAACTCCCCTACATCTAGCATGAACTTATATGGTTTCACGCAACTAATTAATAGCCCCACACATTATAACAAGACATCAAATTCTCTATTAGACTGGATTCTAGTATCTGACCCTGGCAAATACTCCACCACAGGTACAATGTCAGACTGTCTCAGTAATCATCTCCCATTCTACACAATCAGACATCTCACACATCCAGTTAAACAGCATATTTAAAAAACAACACATACCCTTTCCAAGTTTAACCCCAAAATGTTTATAACTACACTATTATCTATTAACTGGAACTTTCTAAAAACCCTCCCCTTAGATGATGCTGTAATTGAATTCAATATAACTTTTCTAAATATCTTGAATAGCCTTGCACCTCCTAGAAGGAAGAGACTGAAAACAAATAATGCAATTTGGCTGTCCAAAAAGAGTAGAATGTTAATGCAGGATAGAGAAAAAACATGGAAAGAATGGCAAAAAATATAAAACACCTCAATATCTTAAAAACTTCAGAATGCTTTGAAATAGTATTAAAAAGCAAATAAATGAAAACAAAAAACTATACTATAATAACTTACAGAATAATACTAAACACTACCCCCAAAAACTTTGTATTTCTATTTAAATAAATCTTACATCCTGGCCAATAATTCAGCCCAAACCCTTCTCCCGATAATTCATCACTCAAAACTGCATTATAGTTCAACTCTTATTTTATAGTCTAGCATCTCTAACCAAGGATTCTTCAACATCTAATTCCAACCCTCCCCAATGCCACATATAACCACATCCAGTTGAACATGCAAACCTGTGCCGACATCCTATATAAAACTACTATTAAACAATCTTAAACCGTGCTCTTCTTCAGCTGATGATCTTTCAAGTGAGTTCCTAAAAATAGCATCCAATAGCATTGCCTATCTTGTTTCAATCCTTATAAAAAGGTCAGTCCAGGAATCCCATGTTCCCTCCCTCTGGGAAAAAGTCACACATTATTCATCTGCACAAAGAAGGAAATTCTTTAATAACTTTCTTTCCAAAATACTTGAAAATGTATTCAAAAACAATTGCTAGACTGTCTTCTGGAGGAAGAACTCCTATCCCCAACACAACATGGCTTCTGTCCTTCCTATAGTAATAGCAATGCCCTTCTATCATATATAGATACTGTCTATAAAACTAGAGATAATGGCAAACTATGCTCTTCCTTACTTCTAGACTTGTCTAAAGCTTTCAACACAGCTTGTTACAGCAAACTTCTACTTCAAATGTTCTTACTAGCTGTCTCACAGCCCACCCCTCTGTGGTTCAAAGGCAACCTGTCCAATAGGTATCAGTCAGTAAAATGGCACTCCATGGTTTCTCCTTTCCTCCCAGTCACCATTGGTGTCCCACAAGGCTCTATTCTTGGTCGTCTCCTCTTTAACATTTTCAACAACACCATCTATGCTTCCACACAACAGTCCACCCTAATACAATACACAGATGATTCCACTTTCATTTGCACATCTAACAACATGGTTCATATCCAAAAAATGATTCTGGAAACCTTAACAGCCACTGAAACATGGCTTTGTAACTCAACTCATGCTCACTCCAAAAAAGTCCACACTACTACTTTTTCCCCAAATCCCTCTCTCATGAAAAAACTAAATTTAAAGTCCACTCTTTTGCTAATACAACCATTGACGTAATTTCTCATAGCAAACTATTAGGGGTGATAAACTTTCATTCGACCTGCAGGTACAATTGCATAAAAAAAACTAATCGGAAGCTAGGGATGCTTTACAGAGCCAAAACCTGCCTCAATGGTGCTAGCCAAACTACACTTTCCACTAATTATCTCCTTCCCACACTTCTTTATGGCACTTCCATTGTTACTAACCTTCAAGCTTCACAAAAATTAAAACCTGAACAATGCTATAAAAAAGTTGCTAAATTTGCAGCACATACTCCTTTCAAAGCCCACCACTGTATAGCACTGAAAAGCCTAAACTGGTTAGAACTGCCACATCAACTAACATATACACAACATCTTACCACCTATAAAATTATTCAGCATCCATTTCCATGTGCAACACTAAAAAAACATCCTACACAGCTATGTTCCCAGATGGACATTGCCATCCAGTAACCAAAACTCCTGTCTGTCAACAAACCTAGCAAATTGCTGGGCATTGTTTGTACTTGTACAAGGTTGCTAGGGCCTGGAAATACTTACTTGTGTCAATCAGAGCTATACCCTCCTTTCCATCTTTCAAATCCACTCTGAAAGACTTCCTGGCTAAAATCTGGTTCTGTTCTTGCTCCAAAGCAGGATAATCTATATCACTAAATTTGTACTAGTACCTTTCCATTCTTTATACCTCCTTAGTCTCCCTTCTTCACTTACTTCCTTACTGCTATTTAATTCTCTTCCCTGACTTTCTCTCTAAATATACCATAAGCCTGTTTATCCCCCACTTCATATTGCAATTCCTATTTGTATTATACTAACTTACCTTTAATTTCTCTACAGACTGTCTAAAATTTTTCTAAATATTAAATGATTGTTATATACCCTGATTCAATTCTTAACAAATGTTTTTATATTATGTCTAATTTGTTATTATTTAAACTGCAGATGCTTTTATTTTATTTATGAAGATTTTAAAATTATTGTTCTTCAAATGTTTTGTAATCATTTAGAGCTTTTCTCCCCAGGCATCTGCTGAAAATGGGCTTTTACTCAGTGGGACTTTCCCAGTAATCAAAATGTTAATAAATAAATAAATATTATGCCATAAAATATCTCTGCCAGACCACTGGATATTTATATTTTCCACCTTCTTCAACAATGAAACTGTTTTTTTAGGTGATGGGTATTGTACAAGAGGAAAAAGGTCAGCTTTAATTTTGTTTTGCACATTTTCTCTTTTATCAGAAATTGTTCGATCTCACTGTTATCGTATATACAGATTGAGAAATGAGAGTAGAGCATTTTTGTGAGGTTGCAGAGGGATTGCCCCTACTAAAAATGTAGTGTAGTATATGGTAAATATTTTCTTGCAACTTGTTGGCTGCCCAATGGAATCTGTCTGCTAGATGTTTTAAATATGACTATATCACTTGTGAGAAAGATGCAGTTAATCACACTAAATCCCTTTCAATTGTCCTATAGGGAAATATTGAAGGCTGGATACATCAGAATGAGACAGATTAAACTGTAAAGTAAGTAAATGTAGCAAATTAAAAGTGTTACTTCTTGGTCTTAATTCTTACAGTTCAATGACAATGTCTTCTTCCATGTTTGGTTAGATATATGATGTGCTTTATTTGTTATCTTATGCCTCTGAGTTTATGCCAATAAGTAAAACATGAACTACAAAAAAATGAACCGCAATGATGAAAGTGGATGTAAGTTTCTGCCTGCAACAGACACCTATTTTGCAAGTGATACATCAAAACATTGTGATGTTTATATTATGGGATATTATTAATTATTTACATCATTCTACTACGAAAGAACAACAATGTTGGCACCAAGATTAGTGCACATCTTTGTAGATATCATGATTTGTGGGCATGGTGTGCTGAGGATACTTCTATGTCTTCCATAGCCTGAGATGCCTGAAGGGGCACCAAGCACATTGAATCATATAGTCTTTGTGTCATAACTATTATTGACTGTTAATACTAACATTTAGTGACAGTCTGCATCACAGCTAATTTTAATAAAAAATGTAATCAGTTTCAAAAGATCATTTGTGAAATTTTCTGTGACAGTACCTGATTATGTTTTTAAAGCCAGTTTTTATCTGCTGTTTTACTGTGTTGTGGAATGAACTTACTCTGATTGAAATCTACTATTGTCAGTGCTAAGAAAACAAACTATGTTTAGCCTAAGCATCAACCTCATTGTAATCACATATATAATGAGAATGATGTTTATATTCAAAAGCTATGAATATATATATATATATATATATATATATATATATATATATATATATTGAAACATCATTTCTTCTCTCTTCATTCCCTTCCCGTTTTTATCTTCATGCTGTTTGTGGGCATTGAATATTGAGATAACCTGTATCAAGATGGCATGTCCAACATAGCTTTTGTGTGAGCATTTGGAAATTGAAGTAATCATCCTATGTTTTTTACTGAAACTTAAAATAATGTTCCTCTAAGCTGTTGAAAAAATACCTGAAGGAAAATTAGAATACCTGTAGACAGAATTAATGTTTTATACTGAAATTCATTTTGCATTTGTGTTTGTACCATGGTTTCTTCTGAGTCAAAAACAAACTGAAATAAGTCATATTACCAAATAAATATTCATCTCCTATATAACAAATATGGAATAAATATTCCTCCACTTACTTTAAAGATTGTGTGCATTCATGCAAATGTCTGCAAATTGATATTAAACAGCATGAGTAGAAATGTTGAGCCTTAGTAGAGGATATATTTATTGATGTCTCGGTTATGCAGTTTCCTGGAACTGTACATCCTAAATTTAAATGCATTTACTGAAATGTCTTTTTTCTCATAAAGAAATGGATAAGACAGAAAACCATTTCTGAACGGAACTGATAAGGCATAACCGATTGCCACCACATGCTTCCTCATGAAATGCATTGAATTTCATCCTTACGGAATTGGTAACAGAACTATTCTGCAAGAATAAAATCAAATGCTAATACAGCTCTGAAGAGAAATGATTGGAATCCTTAGTATAGCACTGCGTTATAGTTATAGCTGCTTAAAACTTGGTGTTCTCAGTTTTACCGTACTGAAAATAATATTCATTACTATTGACTACCCTAAGTAGAATCTTGCTTACTGTAACGTAATGCTGTGTGAGCTTGATGAATTCATACGCTTAGTCTCTCTTTTTTTTTTTTATCAACACATAATTTGCATTACAATGTATTTCACAAATAAGAATTGTGGTATCATATATATGAAAACCCTTATCAAAACCCATCTCTGTCATTTGTACCTTGACAAGGATGCTTCAAATTTTACTTCCACAAAACTTGTTGCTTCTATCAGAGTATATGCTATAGCCCCTGATTGTAAGCATTGTCACAAAGAATTATGTGTCAAAATATGCTTGGGCTGTGTTTTGTATTAGAATCAAGAATGCATAGCTGCATTTCTAAAAGACCATAAACTAACAGTGCCTGTGCAGAAAAAAATATCCAAAAGCTAGTAACAAATGACCACTCAAAAGAAAATGTACACCTTTGCAAGGAATGCACTTACATATGAATGATCTTGTATCCATGCATGTGTTTACAAATGGAACTAGGCATGTTTATGTGTGTGCACATATATGCACATGCATGTGTGTGTGTGTGTGTGTGTGTGTGTGTGTGTGTGTGTGTGTGTGTGTGTTTGTAATATTTATTTATTTATTAGTTTGTTTATTTATTTATACTTTATTACTTAGGTTGCCCAGCTGGTTTATATGTGGAGGAAGACAGTCACAGTTCTCACATGTTCTCCTTCTGTTTCATAACTTCTAAAACCTCTGTAGGGATGTATAAGTGGAAGGAATTGTATATTTGATATTATAAGGTCAAAACAACAACACTTAAAGCAATCTGATCAAAACAAACTAATCACCAGTTACCGAAATCTGGTCACACATTCAGAACATTTCTAACAACTTATAATTATTGGATTTAGTTATAGATTTGGTCCTATCAACACAGTGTTTCATGTTTGTCACATTCATTAGAAGAGACACAATTTCTCCTGCCATGCTTTTTTCATTCATAAGTGAGGACTAGCAAAGCAAGTCTGTTTGCCCTTGTTAGTTAGATTATTTATGAGTTTACTACCTACTCATGTCTTAAGACACAAGTGTACTATTATGACACCACAACTGGTGGCATAACAACATCATTTAATTTCACAGTGAGAGCTGCAGTGACCAATTCTGACAGTCTCAGGAAAAATCAGTTTTGGCTTGAGTAAACAAAATTTGTTCGATTATGATATCCATGCCAAAGTTGAACTTGGTCTCATTTTGAAATGGGAACGCTCGGTGATATTAATACTTAAATTTGAAAAATGGCACCAAACTTCATTCTTACTATGTTAATGACCAGCTTTCACAGCTACCACTTTGCTGGTGTCATAGGAAGCAGAAAAAGCAAGACGCTAACACAATGCCTGAGTTGGCATTGGATAGCTGATGAGAGTGAGAGTGTCCCCCTTTTGAATTTTGTATAGAAAGGAAAGAAGAAGAAAAATGGAAAGAAAGAAAGAAAAATAAAGGCAAAAAAGTTACAAACTGAAATGACTAGATGTAAATCTCACTCATACCTGTTAATAAACATGACTGGAGACAAGACAAAGACTCAACAATCAGATCTCCCATTGTTGTTGCTCTTTGTGCACATTCATTGTAAAAAGGTGGATTTATGCCTTTTCCATTTACTTTGCAATCCTCAATGATGCCGTCCTTTGCTGCAAGTGTAGTTATTTCCTGGTATAGGATGCTTGTCTAGCCTGAGCAAGAACTGCTTGTGCCCAGAGGTATTTGCCAGCCAAGAAGCCAGATATATAGGCAGAAAATCACTATCACTAATTATAATTTTATGAATCAGGAAATCCTTAGTAGATTCAAGTAGACAGGGATATTGTAAGGGTCTTAGTTAACATGTATGACCCCCATAGGGGTACTGGTGGGATGCATGGCCTTGGCATCCCTGTGGATACTAAGGTATTATAGTCCTCACTATAATTGTCACGGGGACCTTCCAGAAACAGACTGAGGACACGTTGGGTACCTCACAGGTTTCTGCCTTGAGAATACTTAAGTAGTTCCTGGATGTACTCTTGTCACATGTGGATCAGTATATCTATTTCCCAGTGTCACCACAGGACTGAGCCTAGACTACACATGCATTTTATGGGGTGTGATAGATTGTACCCATGTTGCAATTAGGGTCCTCCCTGGTCCACAGGAGGAGCAATACTGCAATAGGAAAGGCTACCATTCCATCCAATGCCTGGTAATTTGTGATTCATGGGGGTGCATCACCAATGTGTTTGCCCAGCATCCTGGCAGTGCACACAATTCCCATATCTAGCACATTAACTCACCTCTTCCTGTTGGTAAGTTGAAAAAATATTATTTTCTTTTTTCATTATTTAAGTTGTTATTCATTGTACAATATATTACTTAGTTCTGAACAACTTTTTCTTTGTATTCTCCCCCTTAGTTTTTCTTTTTTTCTTTTTTTTTCAGGGGGTGAGATGGATATCCACTGGAGCCATGGCTTTTTACACTACTGAGGAATCTAATTCAGGCTGCAGAAGACAATTTATATACAGCTCTGACCCAGTCATGCATTAGCATTTAGCATGTATTGGAATGTTTGAGGGGAAAATTTAGATGCCTCAATAAGTCTGAGGATGCCCTTCAGTATGACCATCTACTGCATGTAGGATGTTTACTGCATATTTCATTCTGCAGAATATTATCTTGAGTCATTCTGGTGATGACCTGACCTGTACTGTCACTACAGCTCCCAGTTCTAGTCTTGTTATGATTACTGATGACCAGACAGCAGAAGCAAGGGATCTGATAAGGCAGTCTCATGCTCAGCATATGGCTGTGCAAGTGAGGAGGCAGAATCCAGTCCAGAACTATAGGCCATGACATTCAGGTTAGTGTTTCCTTTCTTGTAAAAAACACATACAGTATAATGGATGCATTCAGTGATTTATGTGGGCTATGATGTGTGGTCCATCATCTACTGTCACTGTTCATCAGATGTTTCCTTTCAGCTTTAAATAGTTTTTATATTTTTTTAACAGGTATTCATATTATTATTATTGTTAAAAGTCATGCCTGAGTGCTCACTGACACCTATTCGGTTACAAGATATAATGTAAGGAATAATTACATTTTAACTGATGTTCAGAATACTTTCTGCTTATGTCATGTACTTCAGTATACACATGCGGATTCTCACGAGGTTGTAAACTGAATAAGCAGTATTATTTCATTATTTAACATGAATTCACAGTTTGCACTTTAATGGAAAATGTTTCACTGGCTTTTTTAAGTATTGTACAATGTTTTCTCACTCATCATTACATATTCAAAATGATGTATTAGTTCTTTCTTAAGTTACTGCACATCAGATTATTCATTTTTCGCACATAAGAAGTTGTGTCCTCAGAGATTCGTCATCTGTGCAGTGCTGAGGCTGAAGTGGCAGTAGTGTTAATTTACATGGCAGGATAATCATGTACTTTTTCAAAGTTGTATGTTATGGATATTTATCAGTTGCAACACTTCTGAATTGAAAGTCATGGTAGACTCTCAGTGCTGTAATTTACTGCAGTTTCAATGTTATGACTCTCAGTGCTGTAATTTACTGCAGTTTCAATGTTATGACTCTCAGTGCTGTAATTTACTGCAGTTTCAATGTTATGACATGCGTCTTTTTTCCAGATACTTCATTTACTTAATATGATTACTGAAATCAAACCCATGCAGTTGCTTGTCCTAGTAATGTGTTACAGTCTGCACTCATGAATTCTGCATTTTTTTTAATGAATAACGTATTGCCTTACCAGTTTAACATCAACATTTCTCTGTAGAAGTCTAATTGTACTTAAATGAATGGTGTAGCCTGAATCACAGCAAGTCAATGTTAAATGGGTTTATAATGGCATCTTCTAAAGATAAGGTAGGTAAAGCTGCATGAGAGCTCAATGAATTGCTGTCATATAAAGTATATAGTGACTTGAAATGTTGTGACCTGCTTAATGCAGGTGATCTTACAGACATCGATCTCATAGTACTGCAAGACTAGGACCACAAATGAGAGTTTGTGCTATGTGTTGATGAATGCTGACTTGTCCTGTATGAAGTCTGTTGTTGTTGTTCTCCCATAGTAGTAGCATTACCCTCTTGCAAGGCACTTGCAGTGAGATGTGATATGCCCCACTGAGTTCAGATTGTACCCTATCCTCTTCTCCTTCCAAAAACTGACTCCTATTTCAGTTTAAGTCCTCACCAGAATATAAATGGAAGTGGCCATGAAAGCTTAGTGTGCAACCATAATATGCATCCACGTGATCATGGCATAATCTCCACCCTCTTTCATTTCCATGTAGTGCTGTAAATCCTCCCATGGACCCAGAAAGACTCTAAACATTTCTAGCTGACTCTCTGTAGCAGTGTATTGATCCATAACAATGTTAGGGCACATTTTTGTAGGATCATTGGATCAAAGGAGGTTACTAGGCTAATAGCTCCAGACCCTTACAAACCTAACCAAGTTCAACCCATGTTCCCAATGTGTCTGGTTCAAGCAGACACTATAATCAGCACCTATTGCACCTGTCCAAGATGGATACAGGTGGAACCCCTGGGGTGAATTTCTGGTTACCCATCTAATCATCCAAATTACACTTAAATAGGGCCAATGAGGGGCTTTGTTTAACAT
The DNA here is from genome assembly GCF_019279795.1 of Protopterus annectens. NCBI lineage: Eukaryota > Metazoa > Chordata > Ceratodontiformes > Protopteridae > Protopterus > Protopterus annectens. The sequence goes on from NC_056726.1 coordinate 1,799,689,474, forward strand.
GAATAGGAATCTTGTTCCAAAGGTGGGGCAACCTCTGTGAGACAAATCTATCTCTCCAGATAGTTCTGTTGATATCACATACCAGGTTATGGTCTTTTGATCAAGTGGCCTGTGTGCCATTTGACTTATGGTTGTGCAACATTTCCATTAAAGCTGGTTCAGAGATGTTCTATATGCAAGGCACAGGTTGTGTCTGAGCAGTCTGTATGACACAGAGAAAAGTGACAATGATTTCAGTCTCGCCGCATAAGACAAATCTTGAAAACCCTGAATTTTCTTTGTAAGGAACTTTTGTGGTCTCTCCAATTGCAGCAGATGTTTGGAAAAGAACTTACCAAAGGGAGCATTTTACTCTATTATTGGTCTGATGAAGAAAGAGTACATGGGGGCTGCAACCTCTTCTTTTTCTGGATGCAATGCCCTTACTTATTAGATGAGCAATATAAAATGCCCTTCTTACCACTGTGGAGACATGGTGACCGAAGGTAAGGTTGCTGTCAACCTTTGTGCCCAGATCTCTCACCACTGACTGTGGGCTTACGGTATTGCTACTGATGTAGTAGTTTGCATGAATGTCACCCTTGCTGAAGGGGATGATAATGCATTTTTTTGCATTAAGTTTAAGACAATGACTTTGGCATGAGTCATTAATCTGCATAAGACCTTTTTAAAGGATGTTAACATTGCTAGGGGTTTCAATGATCCCTCCCTGTTTGCAGTCATCAGCAAATTATGTCAGCCACAGTCCTTTAGTTTTAGCCTGTACTTTAGAGAAGTAGATTTCAAACAGTAGGGGTTCCAGAACTGATTCCTGTGGATCACCACTGGTTACAGGTCTGCTGGAGGAGGTGGATACCCTTATTTTGACTGTATGAGTTCTATCAGTGAGCCAGTTTGCAACCCACCTGACAATATATGGGTTGATACCCAGATGGGTGAGTTTATCAATGATGCCTGAGTGGGGGATTCTGTCAATGGCCTTAGCTAAGTCTAGCTAGGCCATATGCACAGATTTGCCCTCATCTAGGGCTTTGGTGAATGTCTCAATGAAGTCCACAACATTTAACAGGCATGATATCCCCTTGACAAAGCCAAACAAAGTGGGGTTTAGCATTTGGAGTTTTCCTATCTCTTTGCTAGTAAGGTTTCTGATGATTCATTCCATGGCCTTGCAGAGAAGGCTGGTCAGGCTAATGGATCTATAGTTTCCCGGTTCTGTGGATGCACCCCCCCCCCTTTGTGCAAAGGGATGAAGGTAACTGTTTTCCATTCTGCTGGGATAAACCAGTGCTTAGGCTGTGTTTGAAAAGTGTGCCCAATGGTGATGCTAATTCCTGTTTTAACCCATATAGAACACAGCCCGGGATGTTGCCTGGTCCCATAGAGGCTGTGTTGTTGGCCTGATCTTCGCAGATACTAGGTGGCAGACAGGTGTTAGGGATGCTTTGGGGTATATGTGATTTTCACTGAAACTATCAGCTAGCACTTTTGCTATATCCATAGGTTCTGTATGTGTAGTACCATTACCTATGAGTTAAGGGCAAATCGGGGCCTTATCTTTGAGGTTACGGATGTAACTAAAGAATGGCTTTTGATTATCCTTAGTTAAGGAAGCTAATTTGGATTTGTAGTTAGCGTTGGAGGACTTTACTAGGAGTCTTATTTGCTTGTTTAAGTTGAGGAGGGAGCGTTTCCAGTTTTGAGACCATTCCTTCCTACTCTTAGACAGCAATTTCTTTTTCTTATTGTATAGTCTATTAATGGCAGTTGTCCACCAGCCAAGTTTGTTTTTCCTTGAAGATCTTACTTTGGTTCTGTCAGGTGCAGTAGAGTCAATACAATTGTACAGGTGCTAGTATAAAGCATCAGTGTATAACACAGCATAGGTATTTGTTCCACCAGTGGGGGTGGGGCTATAAAGCTATTTATGCTGTCATGTAAGAGGTTGTAATTGGCCTTAGGGAAGTTTTTTAGTCTACTTGTTGCTAAGGGGGATCTTATGTTATATTTACGTCTAGTGAGACTGACATACCTCTCAACCTCTTAGAGCAAGAAATCTGGACAAAGCCATAAGTAAGTAAAAGTGGGACAAAGGCCCAAAAATAGGGATCATTTTTAAATGTTGCTCTTAAAAACTTAGAAAGTTGATAGAATAACAGGTTTTACATTAGCATGAATTTTCTGAAGGGTATGAAGTCTGAAACTCAAATGTATGTCTTTACTTTCTGACTTCATTCTTTAATGAGTTGCCACTAATTTGCCAGAAAACCACAATTTTATGAAAAATGGACCAAAAGTATGAGGCATAAATTTGGACATTCTGCGAAAAACTGTACAGTTGAGAGGTATGGAAACTGATTTGTGGTCAGATCTCACCAGGGATGGCCACGCACTGGGGATGGTGCAGCTGTCACCCTGTTAGTGTGGGTGTGTCAACCAGCTGGTTCAATGGCATTGGAGTTAACGAAGTCCAGGAACCTTTGGGCAAGTGTGGTAGAGCATGTATAATTTACCCAGTCAATGGATCGGTAATAAAAGTCACCCAAAACCAGGGTGTTTGGCTGTATCTTGATTGACTCAAGTAGATCCAATAGGCTGAGTGGATGTTGTGATTTATGCAGGGGGTTCTATAGCTGGCAGTGACATGAAGAGGGGTCTTACCTACACTCTATTGCACCTGAAGTAATTTAATGGAATCCTGATGTTTAACCAATCTAGAGGTGTATTTATCTTTAATGAATACTGATACACCACCTCCTTTAGTTCTCATGCCATCAGTTTGTTGTCTGAACGTGTGGAGGGAAATGTAACCTGGTAAAGCTGGGGTGCTCTGCACAGCCTTATAACAGGTCTCATTGACTGCACAAATGTCAGCATCTTCCAAGGTGAGGACTGCTTCCAGTGAGTGCGGTTTCTGGTTTAGACTCCTACCATTTAGCAGCATAACCTTGAGGTTGTTTTTAGAGGGTATTTTTACTTCAGGAATTTTGATCTTGTGACACTGCCTAAAAAGGCACTATGGGGGTGGCAAGAACTCTAGCCAGCAACCAAAATCCCAGGGGTGAGGAGCATTTCTGGCAAGGCATCAAGGTTTGTCAACCATGTCATTCCAGGCTAACAGATACTAGATCCCCTTTGAATGACATCAGAAACTAAGCCAATTATTGAAGTCAATCATTGTTTTGTTTGTATTAAGCTATCATCCTAGGTAAAGATAATTTGCTGCTTAAGGCAATGGACATACCTCACTAAGACACATAATCAGAGTGCTCAGTCATGTCTAGCTTTATATAGTCCAGTGAGGTACATCTCAAATCATTCACACCAACATGGACTATGCCGGAGTCATAACAGTGCCTGTTGTTGAGAGACTTGAGTGCGTGTGTGATGTGGTGGGTCCTGGCACCTGACAACTGACTGTGACGTTTTCCTTATTCAACCTGGTGAGAGGGACATCACTGTGTATCACAATGGAGTCACCGATGACTTAGATGTTTGTTTCTGTGTTATGCCTTAGGGACTTGACTGGTGAGACAATGGTGGGTGATACATTATGTGTACTATGTTCTGCAGAGGATGTATTATGTGAAGCATGCTTGTGTTTGTGTTTGGGAGGTCTCTGATGTTTAGGTAAGCTTTTTCTAAGGATGTCTGCATATGCAGGTTTATGTGTTGTGGTCTGGTAGGTGCAGGAGGTGAGGTATGCATGCCGACAACCTGCTTAGTATCAGATGAACTGACTGGTGAGTGGGAGAGCCTGGATTCTCGGTTCTTGATATAGATGCATCTCTCTACTGGGAAGCCAATGATTTGCATGGTTCCTGGGGTAATTTGACACATGTCTGTACCTTGCAGTCACTTGTAAAAGTTTCATTGTGGACAGTGCCACATCTGAATTTCTGTTAATATCTGCAAAGTGTTCCTGTGGGTTTGGAGATACAGGTGTAGACATGCAGGGATTTTCTCCCTGTATAGCCTGAAGTGTAATGTTAGCATGAGCTTGACTTTGTGATTCAGTGTCAGTTCTTGCAGTGTTTTGGGGTATGAAATCCTACCATTAAACATGGTGACTGTGTGTCATGTTCCTCAAATGGTCTTATAAATATAACTTTGTTATCACCATCATCATCATCTTTTGCTTCTTCATCGCATCAGGCATTCTGCTGCTAATATCCTGTAAATGTATTTTGTTGTGGAACTATTTGTTTCTGCTGCTGACCATGTAAAACATTAATTGAATGCATAATTACCCAGATGATGGGGCACATTATGTATGCTGTGTAATGTACTGTGGTAGACACTTGCTTACATCAGTATCATTGTATGCTGACATGGATGGTTCACCTGTTAATAATAATTGTGATGTGTTACATTTAGTCATTGCATTTATATATAGTTTCACTTTCAAAGCTCCAAATACTGAAAATGTTGAATTTCAGTATCTTGAGACAGAGATATCGAACATGAAAATCACGAACCACAGCAATTATCCCAGGACAAGTAAATACTTGCCTATTGTGGGGAGATATGCCCTATTCTACATTGTAGAGTGATCCTGGAGTTGGTATATATAGTTGGGGGCAAGGGTGTAGCTAGGCATACTCAGTGTACTCAAATGGGTAATTTTTTTTTTTCTAAGCAACTTTTGGAAACTCTCACAAACCAAAAATAAAAAACAACCTCAAACCACGAGATGTAAATACATCACTGTCTTAATCATTAAAACACACAAATGACTAAAAGCTTTTGCCTTCAAAAACAAGGCATCATCAGAGTCAAATGTGCAGCACATAAACTATCAATTAAATACCTTCTGATCCTGTTAAAGCAACCAATCAACCCATTCTCATTAATTTAACTATATTAAGCTTAAAGAAACAACCACACATTGATAAATCCAAGTAAAAGCTATGTTAAAAGTATAAATGCTTAAATATATATGTAACTACTCATATATGGGATTTAAACTAATATCACAACCACAAAAAACACATTGCCTTCCTCAAGGATGAATAAATAAAAGACCTATAGTTCCTTAGCCCTTTGTTTCAATTTAGGGGCTAAAGATATATTGTCATTGCGACCTGTTGAAACTGTAGAATTAAGTCAAAGCTGCCATTTAGTCTCCCTTAATTCAACCTCCAATTTGCCATCACCCCTTTGGTCACAGTGTGCTTAAGGGATATGACATCACAAAATGGCTTTCCGCACTGGAAGTGAATTTTACAGAGGACATCAACGCGAGGAACAGTAGGCCTTCACTGTAAAACCAAATTGCCGACTTTAAAAAATTATGCAAAAAAAACAGATCTCTTCAATTGGACAATGCTTACTTGACTCAATCATTAGCACTTAAGCAAGTCCCGAAGGGATAGAGACTGTGGAAATTATCATCAGGAATCGATGGAGGTTCCACAGTGTTTCTTGAGTTGGTCATGCTTTTTGATAAAACAGGTCTAGAAATGATGGACATCATCATAAAAAAACAATCAAAGTAAGTTAAATTTATTACAAGCAGAAATAACTCTTCTTAACTATACAATAGAAAGAAGAAACTGTTGCAGAAAAGAGGAAAATCCCAGGATTCAAAAAACTCCCTCACCAGCCTCAGTAAGAAGCTGAGATCCCTCATAAAATCCTCAAAAGCTAGTTACGAAAATAAAATTGCCAAAGATTCCAAAGACAACCACAAGGCATTCTATAGTTATGTCAAGAATCTAAATGGCAATGCTCAGATCTGCTCTGAACTACAACAAAATGGCATTAAATATACTGATCCCAAGGATATTGCCAATATCCTGGCAGATCAATTTAGTGCCAGCTTCATTTACCTCTCACCCCCTAAAGGGCCCATCTCAATACCAAAAGATTGCCAAATTCTGATAATCACAGCCACACAGGTAGAAACAGCACTCTCCAAAGCTAAGAATACAGCATCCATGGGACCAGATGACATCCCAAGCTGTGTACTACATGAACTACAAAATGAACTGGCACCCAGCTAAGTGTCATGTTTGATCATAGCCTCACCTCAGGGTTCGTGCCCACTGAGTGGCGCACAGCTACAGTTATCCTGCTCCACAAGGGAGGATCCACCTTGGATCCTGGGAACTACCATCCCATCAGTCTGACAAGCCTGATCTGCAAGGGCATGGAACGCATTATCATGGAACTTATAAACAAAGACATTGGCAACCTCCAGACACTGGACCCCACCCAGTTTGGGTTTGTGAAGGGCCGATCTTGTCTCCTGAATCTGATTGATTTCTTCGAGTCTGTCTCCAGAGCTGTGGACGAGGGTAAGGAGGTCCAGACAGCCTATCTGGACCTCACCAAGGCCTTCAACACCATCCCCCACTCTGGAATCATAAATAAACTTACTAAGCTGGGCATAAATCCCTACATCACTCGATGGGTTGCCAACTGGCTTACTGACAGAACCTAGACTGTAAAAGTAGCCGACTCCAAATCCAGCTCCAAACAAGTGACAAGTGGAGTACCTCAGGGTTCAGCCCTGGGACCACTCTTGTTTGGCATCTACTTCTCTGAAGTATAGGCCAACACTAAGGGACACTGGCTAACAAAGTTTGCAGATGACTGCAAACTGGGAGCCATTATTGAATCCCCAAGTGATGTGGATATTCTACAAAAGGGCCTTACAGAAACAGATGCCTGGTGCCAGAGCCATGGGCTCAAGCTTAATGCCAAGAAATGTATAGTCATCCCCTTTGGAAAAAAACATGTACCCATGAACTACCACATAGGTGGCAGGACACTAAACATGGAAAGTGTGATGAGAGACTTAGGGACACAAGTGGACAGTGGTCTCACTTTCAATAACCACATTGCCACAACAGTCAGGAAATCCTTCTACGTGGCACACCTCATCCACTAAGGGCTTTTCATCCAGAAAAAAGGAGGTCATTGTCCCACTGCACTCATCCCTCATTAGAACCATTATAGAGTATAATGCCCCATTTGGTATGTACCTCACAAGACATCTGCAACAGCTGGAAAGGCCACAGAAATACCTCACTAAAAGAATCACAGGCCTAAAGCAGATGCCATATGCTGACCATCTAAAAAAACTCCAGCTATACTCTGTTTCATATCGTCTACTCAGAGGCGATCTCTGCTTAACATACAAGGCCATGTCAAACCCTGAGCTGTTGGACATGCTCCACTTAAAGAAATCCCAATCCCTCAGAGCCACACGCTCCAGGGATCTAAACCTTATCATCACAATGAACAAAACATGCTGGAGGGATAGGTTCCTGACCCAGGGACTCCCCATCCTCTGGAATAGACTGCCCATACATGTCAAGCAGAGCACCTAATTGGCCCTCTTCAAAAGGAACCTTGATGATTGGATGGGAGATAGGAAATTCACCCAGGGGATCATGTCAGTTGCCCTGCTAGACAGGGGCCCAGAGAAGTAAATATTGTGGAAAAAAATTTCCAGGGAATTGTTATGGCTAGGCTTGCATAGGCCTTAGGGCCAATAGCCTAGTACCAACCTATGAACCTATAATCAAAGTATTTACAAACGATCTTTTATTTTTTTCAATATAAGCAGAGCTATCAAAAAGTGTTAAGTAAACTTGATGCATTTGTTAAAAAAAATTTAAAAACAAAACAGCGCAAACTTAATAGGGACACAGCTGATTACAAAAATAATCTGGCTTACCCTGACTGACTCGATAAGAATAGCTCAAGTTAATGTTTCATGTGATTATGGGAGGAACAATGATGGTCATTTTCCCCCAGATGACAGGGTAAATCTTAATGATGAACACTATGAAGAAGACAAATTTTTTTTTTTAAAACAGAATCCCCAGTTGTGGAGGTCGGAGCACTTGAGAGATCAAGGGAACAGAGTCACCTTGAAGCAGTATGGCAATGGACACAACAAGAGACTATAGGGAGGGAGGAGAAGGAAACACAATTAACTGTTTATGAGTTTAATGTTTCTGTTTCTGATACTGCTTTTGGATTTAATTTTTTAAATATTTTTGATGAACCTAGTGCTGAAGTTGATTTAGATACTGAAGTGAAATGTGACATTATTACAAAACAAGGATTCACTATTTACAATTTTAGTGAGTTAAATATTAAGGATGTACATTTTAATTTGTTAAAAAAGGGGATTTCGTTCATGCCTGATTTCAGAACAGATGTAGCTGATATATTAATAAGTTTGAAACTTTATACGAGACAGTTGAACCTGAGTTTATTTTTTTATGGATAGCCCAATGTAAATTTGAATGGGGGAAGTAACAAGTTAAGATGCAAAAGTGTATTTATTCCTCCTAACAACTCAGAAATCACACTTTTTGAAAAAATGTGTGAAGATGAGTTTAGAAAAAAGGCAACCGTTATAGACAGCAAGGTAACCTTGCACAAGAAGAAAAGGAGGCCCTAAGAGAATTAGCTAAGGGCAGAAATAATAAATTAATGAAACCGGACAAGGGTGGGGGGCTGGTCATTATGGCCCAAATTGATTATGTCTTGAAGATGTTTGGCATACTTAATGACCCCTCCACATATACTAGGGTTTCCAGGTATGAAGTCAATAGAGCTTACATGAGAATTTACTTATTTTTATCAGATGCTTTGTTCCAGTGTGTTATTGAGAAAGCTGATCTAAAATTTCTGTCAGTGGACAATCCAGTAATACCTCAAATTTTTGGAATCCCCAAAATACACAAAAATTTGTACAACCCTCCCATTTAGACCCATAATGGCAACTAAAGGATCAAAAACAGAACCCTTGACAGCTTGGGTCAACAAATAGGTGGGTCCAGTGGTAAGGGAAACCAAACACATTCTTAGGGATTCCTGGCATTGTCTGGAAAGGTTAAGACAGAATAGTGATGGGAGAAATTACACCTTCTTAACGATCAATGTGATTAACCTGTTTTTGGTTATTCCGCATTCAGATGGACTGGATATGTTCCAGGAAAATCTACATGACACCAGAATAGTTGCAAAGGAGAAAATCAATTTTTTGGTAGAAATTATGGACATTGTGCTAAAAAACAACTTCTTAACTTTTGAAGGAGAGTTATTCCATCAAGTTTCAGGGGTAGCAATAGGGGCAAAGTGTGCCCTTATTTTTCCAAACCTTGTACTCTTAGAGTGTGAGAAAAGGCACAATTTTCATTCACCTTATATGCAAAAAATAAAATCCTACAACAGATTCCTGGATGACATCCTAATTTTATGGCAGGGGGATGAAAAGGAAGCACTAGAGTTTGCAGAATATTTGAATGCAACCACCTCATTTTTGAGGTTTACTAGTAAATGGAAACCTAATGAGATTGCCTTCTTAGATATATATCTTAAGAAGGATGATACAAGTGATGAATTAAACAGCACCATTTTTAGAAAACAGACTAATTCTAATACCCTACTTCACTTTAATAGTTTCACCCCTACACCAAAGGAAGAGTATTATTAAGGGTCAAATGGTGAGGTTATCTTGTTTGATTAGTGATGACAGAACATTTAAGGAAGAATTATATGTTCTGATTAGAATGTTCATTGAGAGGGGATACCCACTGAAGCTTTTGATTAAAGTCAAGTGAGAAATCTTGACAAAAAGGAACTCTTCCTTTGAACCCATCTTGAAAGGGTTCAATAGCCAGATAACAAGTAATATGAAGAAGAGAGATGTTGATGTTATGGTATTGCAGTACAACAAGCAATCTCCCAATCTGGTTTCTATTGTTAACAATTGTTGGAAAATCTGTTTAGAACAAGAAACTAATGAGAAATTAGGTAGTAAACCTCAGGTGGTGTACAGTAGAGGTAAGAACATCAAAAATATTTTGGAAGGACACCCAGATGATAGAAAATTGAAGAACCATATGTCAAAAATGTTTAAATGTGGAGCATGTAGGTATTGCAAATTTATTAATCATGGCCCATATGTCTCTGTAAGTAGTTATGCCTATAATTTGAAATGTCCCGGAAAATGTAATTGTAATACATCTATGGTAATATATTTGGCAACCTGTACATCATGTCTGGGCTTCTATGTTGGTAAAACTGTGCGTACACTCCGAGATAGAATCAGTGAACATATAAGGGCAATCAAGAACAAAGAAGTTCACAATGCCTTATACATGCACAGTATAAAATGTAAGAATTTTAAAAGATTTATCATTTTTGTTATCGGTAGGGTCATAACTGGGGACAGAGGGGGTGATGGCAAATTGGAGGTTAAATTAAGAGAGACTAAATGGCAGCTTCTACTTAATTCTACAGTTTCAACAGGTCTCAACGACAATATATCTTTAGCCCCTATATTGAAATAAAGGGCTAAGGAACTATAGCTCTTTTATTTATTCATCCTTGAGGAAGGCAATGTGGTTATTGCTGTTGTGATATTAGTTTAAATCCCATATATGAGTAGTTACATATATATTTAAATATTTGCACTTTTAACATAGCTTTTACTTGGATTTATCAATGTGTGGTTGTTTCTTTAAGCTTAGTTTGGTTAAATTAATGAGAAAGGGAGTGATTGGTTGCTTTACTAGGTTCAGAATGTATTTAATTGATAGTTTATGTGTTGTACATTTGACTATGATGATGCCTTGTTTTTGAAGGCGAAAGTGATTAGCCATTTGTGTGTTTTAATGATTAAAGACAGTGACTTATTTACACCTCATGGTTTGAGGTTATTTTTTATTTTTTGTTTGTGAGAGTTTTATTTGCCTGTCGGCAATTCTTGTGTTTTTATTAACTTTTGGAAACTTCAATATTCAAAAAGCACAGAATGTTTAGAACTGCGCAAATAAATATATTTAAAGTATAGAGGTGCAGAAAGGGTGCATGTTTGAAAGGAATACACCTCTAAAATGGTAAGATTTGAAAATAACACATCCCCTTCCTATATGATCGGAGGCAACATTTTGAGGGTTGAGTACATTTTTAAAATGATAAGTGTGTGGTGGGGACAGTAACATTAGGTTTGAGTACAAAATGCAAATTTCTCACTACACCCCTGTTTGGGGGGTGAGGGCTACTAAGTAGGTTTATGATAGTACAGTATGTAGTTTGTGGTTTTGGGCAAGTGTTTACTTGCCCTGGGATAATTTCCATGGTTCATGGTTTTCAATTTTGATATTTCCATCTCGAGATACTGAAATCTGACATTTTCAGTATTTCGAGCTTTGAAAGTGAATCTCTTTCTCTCAGTCTATATATAATATACATATACACATTACTGTTCTGAAACCAGCCTTCTTAAGCAGATATCTATTGATACTGCAGATGTAGGTAACAGCCAGTGTCCATACCACCTCTGATTAGTCCAGTGCCATTTTTTTAAAGAAACATCTTTATTAAATAATCATGTATGACATAGGCAATCATACCTTTATATAAATAATAATAAACCATATTGACATAATTTTTGTTGTAAACCTTATAGATCACAAACCATACTGACATACATTTATTTATAAACATTATAAATTACTTATAATCTATCCAGTCATTGTCAAACATTACATAGCTCATTAATATCCTGACTTTTTTTTAAACCTCATTCCTCCTCTGTTTGTATTGTTTCCACAATTACCATTCTTTATGTAATTTTCTCCTACCCTTTTCTAAAGATCCCAATTCTAGTTGTTTTATCTCTGTTACTATATTCACTACATCTAGTAAAATTGATTTAGACTTTGATTTCCATTTTCTAGTAATTACTTTTTAGGCAGCCACCATAATTAGACTCAGCAAGGCCTTATTATAAGTCTAAGAACATTTCCTACCAAGAAGTGTCATAGCTCAAAAAATGATTTCCTTAGTTACACCAGTTTGCTCACCCAGTATCTCTAACAGAGCAGTCTGCAGGAAATCTTTAAAGTCTGCCAACACATTACACTCCCAGAAAATATGTTCTCAGTTACCCCTTTCTTCCCATCACACCTCCAATATTTGCTGTCTACCTGAGGAAAACTTCTCTGGAGTCTACTTGGGGTATAAAATACCTATGTAAACACTTCCAAGTAAATATCCTAAATCTTCTAGGCTTTGTTGCATATTTGGGAGACATACATATATCCCCCATTGTTTCATTATGAATTGCTTATCCAATCTCTCTTCTCAAACCATTCTTTTTTAAAAAACACTTTTATTGAATTATCACTTGCGACATAGGCAGATTTACAGCTATATAAAAATAATCAACTGTATTAATAAGCTCATGTTTACAAGCATTATATTTCACATATATTTCTATATATCATATAACCTAAGCAACATTAGATGAATTATTTTTTAAACAAGATTCATCCTTATTAAACCATCACTTACAACATAGGCAATCATATGTTTATATACAGTGAATGAAAACAAACCACACAGACACAATCTCAGTTGCAAGCATTTTATATCACAAACCATACTGACACACTCCCAGTTGCAGTTGCAAGCATTACATATCACTTATAATCATTTTCAGTCAAACATTACATAGCCCATTTAAGTCCTGCCTTCTTTTAAACCTCATTCCTCCCTGTATGCATTGTTCCCACAATTTCTATTTTTCCTATGTAGTTTTCTCCTACCCTTTTCTACAATTTGAGTAATTTTACCTTTGTTACTATATTCACAACTTCTAGAATAGTTGGCTTAGATTTTGATTTCATTTTCTATTAATTGCTTTATTGGCAGCCACCATAATTAGATACAGCAAGGTCTTACCATGTCTAGGCAATTCCAATTCTTTATCATAGCTCAGAAATATCACCTCTCTCAGCACACTGGTCTGCCCACCCAGCATTTCTGACAGTGCATCCTGCAGGGAATCCTTAAAGTCCGCCAACTCACCGCACTCCCAGAAAATATGTTCTAAATTATATCTTCCTTCCCTATCACACCTCCAACATTTTCTTTCTACCCGAGGAAAAATTATCTGGAATCTTCTTGGGGTATAAAAATATCTATTTAAACATTTCCAAGCAAATATCCTAACTCTTCTAGATGCTGTTGCATATTTGGGAGACATATATGCATCCTCACACTGTTTCTTTATGAATTAATTATCCAATATCTCTTCCTAATCCTTTCTAATCTCTCTGATTGATTCTTATAGTTATCATCATGCAATATTTTATATGCTGTACTAAGCATTCCTCTTTTAATGGCAGCTTCTGTTCTTGATTCTACGAAAATCTCTACCAGTACTGGTCTTTCATTTAGGATCCTCCCCCACATTTTTTCTCTTCGCCTATACTCTGACATCAATCCTTGACAGGGAAAGCAATTTCTAACCTGCAGTCCAAGCACATTATTGGTGTTTTCCCATTCTATCATCTTTCCCTCTCTTATTTATTTGCTCCCAATACCTTGGTTCATTTGCCAGTTTTCTCCCACAAATTGCAGCCACCTTCTTGCCTGTTCTCTATATCCCTAATTGCAGTTATCCAAACTAACAGAATCTCATTTCTCCAGTCCTGTGTTGGCTTAGTCTTAAGATACTTTCTGCTACAGTATTTTAAGAGGAGGAGCAGTACCAATATCCTGGAAAAAGCGGTGGTAGCTATAATACCTAAAGAGGGTAAAGAACCATCAGATCCAGCTGCATACAGGTTCGTTTCAATACTGAACCATGATTATCAAGTGTTCATGTCTATAATGGCTAAAAGAATGGCAAAAGTGATGTCAAAACTGACAGATATGGATAAATGTGGTTTTGTGGAGGGGGAGCAAATATTTGATAACCTTAACAAAACATTGATGATCCAGAAGGAAGCAGAATGTAAGAAAATACTATTGTGGTTGTTGGGTCTTGATGCAGAGAAAGCATTTGACAGAGTAATCTGGGACTTTACGAGCAGGGCAATGGAAGCATTTTCATTTCCTGAAAAAAATATAAGGTCTAATAGGAGGATATATGAGGGACCTGAGGTGAAAAGTAAAGTAGTTGGGGTCCTCTCTGATAATTTCTACTTGAACAGCGGAACCAGGCAGGGGTGTCCTCTTTCTCCTTTGTTGTTTTCATTATATTTAGAAACCGTGGCAAAGAAAATAAGGAACTCAGAAATTCAAGGATATTAATTGTTATGGTAGTCAAATTATGATATTGCAGACAATATTATTTTATACCTGACAAAACCAGAAAGAGACATCACAGTGTTGTGGAACATTTTGAGATAGTTTCAAAGCTTTTCAGGATACAAAATTAATGAAGCTAAAACAAAGGAAATTGTGGTAAATTATTTACCCACATATGAATTGGTTCAGCAATATCCGTATTTATGAGGATATGATAAAATTAAGTATTTAGGAGCATGGATTAAAATGATTCTGGTGTGGCAGCTAAGGATATGTGAGAAGAGATTATACAAAACATAATACAAAAATGTGAAAATGGAAGCTTTGTTTTATGGATATGAATAGTAAGATGCAAGCAGTTAAAATGTTTTAGTCCCATTAATCTTATATACTTGTCAGGCATAGTTTGTATCCTCCCACTCCTTTCTATCCTCCTCTAATTGATTCCTATAGTTAGCATGCAATGTTTTGTATGGTGTACTAAATATTCCTTTTTTAACAGCAGCTTCTGTTCTAGATTCTACTAAGAACTCTGCCAGTACTGGTCCTCCTATTTCTTTCTCTTTGCCTATACTCTGATATCAATCCTTGATAGTGAAGTCAAGTGTCTTGCCTGCAGTCCAAATAAATTGTTGGCCTCTTCCCATTCTATTACCTTTCCCTCTCTAATTATTTGCTCGCAATACCTTGGTTCTTTTGCCAGTTTTCTCCAATAAATTCCACCCCCCTCTTGCCTATTGACTGTATCCTTTTTTTTTTGCTTGAGAAGTTTCACAAGCGTCCAGTTTTTTTTTCCCGTAGTTCTAATACCCTTGACGAATAGTCATTGTCAAATTTTATTTGATATTGTTTGTATGTTAAGGGATTTTTCCTCCATGCTGATTTAAGTACAAGTTCTTTGTCCAGGTATGATTGAAATTTTACTACAATAGACCTTGGAGGTGCATTAGGTGAGGAGGGTATTGGTTTTCCTATGGCCCTATGTTGTCTCTCTATTCCATTGCATAGTCCTTCTTTTAGATCCAGTATTTCAGGTAGCCAAGAATTTAAGAATAAGATCATATTAACTATTATCATATCAACTCTCATCTGCTCTGCTGGATCTCCAGCTGAACTCCATTCCTCCACCCAAAAAGTCTTTACAGCAGCAGAAAAATGGTTCCAACATATCTGTCTCCTCCTCAATCCCAAAAAAAACAAATTATTACTTTTCTCACCTACCCCTAAGTCTACCCCCTTCTCCTTCTCTATTGTTTCTGATAATGGCACTATCATTACACCTGACTTTTCAACTAAACTGCTAGGTTTTACAATAGATAATCAACTGAACTTCGATTCCCACATCGACCTAACCATCAAAGCTGTAAATAAAAAGATAGGTGCCCTCTATAGACTTAAGCCCTTTCTTAGACCAACTAGCAGGGTGTCTCTAGCCCAAACTCATCTCATCTCTACATTACTGTATGCCTCCCCATCCTTTATCAACCTTTCAAAATCAAACCTTCAGAAACTTGCCACAACCTACCATAACATTGCCAGATTTGCCATAGGTTCCCCATTTCGTACCCATCATTGTGATAATCTCAAAAAACTCGGCTGGCTTGAACTTCAAAATCTAATTCTCCTCCACCAGTTAATTATCACCTATAAAATTCTCCATTACCCTAATAATACACCAATACTTAATAACCTTGTCACCCCCTACAAGAATCTTACTTCCCTCCGCTCAGCAAACAAACTGCTAGTCACTACTCTCAAATCACACAATAAAGCTGGCGACTCCTTATTTACAAATGTTGTTGGCTCTTACTGGAATAAACTTCCCATAGAACTGACCTCCCTAGGCTCATCAAAACTTTTCAAGAAACAACTAAGGTACCATTTCAAATCCAACTGGCTATGCCCTTGTTCTAATCCTGACTGACTTTAGTGCCCAGCTCTCTTTACAACTCCCTCCATTACTTTCTCTACTTGTCTCTACTACTTGTATCACTCCTCCTCTGTAGCTCACCTTATATCCACTTAGATATTACTTTTCCTATAACATCTTTTCTCTTTACTCAATACACCTCTGGATCCTGTCATCTACCCTCTCACTTAAACCTACACTTTGCTCCCTGCTGTGCATTTCTATTTCTTAGAACTGGTGCCCTGGCACAAATGTATTATCATAACTGTCAATACTATATAGTATAGACCTTTGTATATGCTACCTCTTTCTTTCTTTCTTTTCAAAAATACTACTCCTGCTTTTCCTAATAACATGGGATTAGGAATTCTACTCAGTATTTAGTATTTTAAGTATTATACATATTCTGTAAAAATGATGTAATTTAAGAACTGTACATTTCTGTAAAAATGCTTCTGTATTGTTAATATCCTACATTCAATTAGTTCATTAATCCTTATAAGTTGTATCTTATAGTAATGTTTTTTATGTAATGTACCAGTATATAGTGGAGCTTTTCTCCTCGGGCCTCTGCTGAAAATGGACATGTATCCAGCCAGACTAGCTCGGTCAACAAATGTAAAATAAATAAATAAAATAAATATTCTCACCTTCAGTTTTTTTTCTGGAGGACCAAATATCATGTTTGTTCTCCTTTCCCTGTTCGCTAAATCTTCTATTTTCTTGATTAGCCAATTGTTCTGCTGCAGAAGAAATTCACACTGGTTTTCATCTTCTTTAAGTCTTTCATCTATTTCATTTAGTGAAGTTTCAATGTCTAATATTTCTGTTTGTTGTTGTTGTAGAATTTCCTTGATAAACATTACTTTGTTTTTGGCAATTTTCTTTAAGGTTTTCTAGATTATCTGTGAATCAGTCCATTTTCAAAGATAGATTGTGTACAGTGGCTGACATCAGTTGGATTTCTTTTTTCAGAGAAGTTTCAGAATGGGAGTTCTTTGAGTTGTTCATTTCCACACAATTGAAGAAATCTCCAGGATATTTTGACAAAGTTGGTATTTTTGTAATTTAAAAGTTCCTTAGTAAGATTTCTCTATTTTCTTGATTTTTAGTATAGATTTGTGGAGCACTAAAAAGTTGCTGCTATCAGTTGGACATCTAGGCTCCACCTCCTTATTGTCTGCTGTCTTAATTCCAGGCAACCCTAATGGCAGAAGCTCCTTTCTCCATTCCCATATTGGCCTAGTTCTTACATTTTTGTCCATATCATAATCATCCCCATGAATGGAGAGGAGATATTCCTCGTCAAGTGTTAAATACATGATTGTTGGTGGCTCCCCAATATAGCTATGGGCAACTGCATTCTGCCTTACCTTGGATCTTGCATGTATTACCATATCATTGGTCTTCTTGTGTTAATATGTGGTTCCTTCTGCAACAGCATTTATATTCATTACTATCAGATTCCATGCCATTGCCCTCTCAACTTGTTTGAGTCCCACTTTTCCACAAAATAATTTACCATATGTCTAGGGCTACCATAACTCAATACATTCAAGTGACACCTCCAGGTGCATCTGCAGTTAGTTCCTACTGATGTCTCTAGGCATCAAATATGGCTGTTCATATTTTATCAGTAATTCCAAAACCATGCTGTGCACAAGGTTTTAAAATATTTCATCTTAAAGCTTACACAGCAGCAAACTCAACTGCATTAATATTTGACCTCTATCTGATACACGTAAATAGATAGTAATTGTTGTTTTGTGATATTAATTTATATATATATATATATATATATATATATATATATATATATATAGATATATATATATAAGTTTCACATTTTTCTAAGTATCTGAACATCCAAGTAACACAGACAGAACTCACTAGCTTTATATGAAAGCTCCCAGCTAGATGAATAAAATGCTGATGACAGTATGTGTGTAACTTGAATGGTTTCTAAGATATTGTAAGTTGTTTACAAAATATGACAAATGTAATAGTTACTGTGTTTACTGTGATTTATAAAATTCGGTTTAAGATCTAGAACCTAAAGAAAAATACAACTATAAAAATAGTTTGTGCTGAAGAGTTTGCCATTTATACTTTTTTCATAATGCTTATAGTTCCAGAGATATGAACGTCTGTTTGAAATGTGAGGACATAACTTGAGTCTGTCAAAAGTCTTAGGCTTGTCCCATTGGAAGTTACAGTGCAAATTTCCTGAGCTCTATTGGACTGAGTGAGTTAAAGATGCAGTTCTCCTCATGGCTAATTTTTTTTTTCTCTGTCTGCATCCCTGTTGTTGCTAGATCATCATTCATGTAGCTAAAACAACATGCCAAAGTAATGTAATATAACCTTGATCCACTCATCAGCCAAACAATACAACAATGAAAGCATGCCTGCTTTCATCACAAATAAATCTTTTGACACAACACACATATTCATATATACATAAGGGTTTAGTATACCTTGCCATCTGTGAAAAGTGTGGGTCTTTCTATATAGGTAAAACCGAGAGAACCTTAAAAAGAAGAGTTTATGAACATACCTATGATATAATAAAGGAAAAGGAAACAAATGCATTATATAAACATTCAAAGGTATGTAAAGAAAATAAATTTCATTTTCTAGTAATTGAACATATAAAAGATGGGATTAGAGGGGGCCCATGGGAGGATACTATTGGGTATAGAGAATTGTGGTGGCAAGTGACGCTGGAAGCAAGCAAATACCCAGGTTTAAACGAGCATGTGTCTATCCTGCCCCTTTTGAAATTAAAGGCAGCTAAACTATGAATTTTAGTGTTAGTTGTAATATAATTTTGTACCAACAGATGGAGGTATTGTGCTATGAAATGTGGTTTTCCTTAATATGGAACCTTCATATTATTAATATAAGATTTTATATATATATATATATATATATATATATATATATATATATATAATAATGTATTTATTTATCAATATTTAATAATATTTTAAATTATTTATAAGAATATGGAGTTAATTAACCTATTTGAATGGATGGATATTTATTTTATTGTATAAATGGAAGGATGAACTTATGAATATTTATGAGCCCAAAATGTAAATTGATTTGTGCATTCAAATTTAATTGAAGCTTTTTCATTGGTTTATTGATTTTAATAGAGGTATATAAATTATATAAATGTTTTTGTTAATTTATATTAGCATCTGATGAAGTCCAGTGGATGGGATGAAAACGCGATTAATCCATGTGATTGTGTTTTTCGGGTGTTTTGTAACAATAAAGCTGGTTTTAATTGTTCGGAGATCTTCATTTCTGGGACTGCACTCCTTTTGGATTTATATTCATATATACATACTACAAGACCAAATCCAGGCTATTAATGTTGGGATGTGATAATTTAAGTATCATCAACAAATTCAAAGTAGTATTGAAAACACATGGCATTACACTGCCATCTTATACCATTCTTAACAGACTGTTATTCTTCCCTTACCACTTTTTATGTTTATACTGCCATTTTTTATTTTTGACTGACAGAAATCCCCTAGTAAAGCAGCATATATCCTTACACAAAAACACACTGGAGAAAATGTAGTACATCAGGCTTCAATCACTTCAAAGTATGTACTAATATCCTGCATTTCATAATCAATAAGTGCCTCCAAAAAATAATCTCCACAATATCTTTTATATTGCAATTATTCCCCCATAATTTCAGTGCTGTTGTCATTAATTCTCATTTGTAAGTGCCACTCATGTCATGAATAAATACATGAGTCACATGCACCTCGCTATCAGATCTTTAAAATACATATTATTCCTAGCAAACTTTGCAATATAAAATCAATATGAACTGCTTTTAACTAATTTCTATTGTTTTCTTACTTGAATATGTCACCTATTTTGAGTGATTACAAGTTAATATGGTGATCTCAAACTTAATCACATACATTTTGGGTCATTTATGCTTTACCTATGTAAATTAGACTTATTTATACATATCTCTATTAATCACAGTAATACATGAGCATGCAAATCACGATAAGTACATCTCATGTACATACTTGTGAATGCTCTTGCTGCAGTGGTGGAGTCTGCAGCAGTCCCTAGCACACCTTGACTGTTGGTGCAAATATGAGAAGAGCCCTATGATTAGTAAAAAGAAAACTGAGTCAGATGTCACTGAGTGTGCATGTTCTTGAAGTATAATCAATGACCATCCTGCAAAGTGTGATACACCTTTTTAACTGAAATCACTCCATACTTAATATACATTCATAAAGACATGCACAATGGTGTATGTTTATGTAGTAAAACAAATAAAAGTCATATAAATGGAAAAAAATGCACTGATGCACTACTGAAAAGGGCACGTTTAAACAAAGTATTTGTGCATCACCACCATAGTTTTACAGGTGTGTACTAGCCCAACGGCCCTAGAGTCTTTACAAGCCTAGCCCATAGAATTGCCCTGGCATCATGACGCCATTAGTTCCCAGTTCCTTTATCAAGTAGAGCCACTGGAGTGATCCTTGGGGTGAACTTTCTGTTTCCCATCCACTCATCAAGATTTCTTTTGAAAAGGGCCAGTGAGGTGCTCTGCTTGACATGTATGGGAAGTCTATTCCAGAGCATGTGCAGTCTCTTGGTTATGAACCTGTCCCTGCAGCATTTTCTGTTGATTGCGGTAATGAGGTTGAGGTCCCTGGAGCATGTGGTGCGGAGAGATTAGGAATTCTTTAGGTGTAACTTTTCTAACAGGGCTGGGTCAGACATGGATTTGTAAGTCAAGCAGAGATTGCCTCTTAATAGATGATATGAGACAGAGAAAAGCTGTAGTTTTTTTTAGTCTGTCCATGTAGGGCATGTGTTTAAGGCCTAGGATCCTCTTTGTGAGGTACTTTTGTGGCCTTTCCAGCTCTTGCAGGTGTTTAGTAAGGTACATGCCAAATGGGGCATTATACTCAATGATTGGTCTAAAGAGGGAAGAATAGAGAGAGATGACCTCTTTCTTCCTGGATGCAAAACCCTTGGTAATGAGATGTGACACATAGAAGGACTTTCTGACCACAGTGACACTGTGGTGGTCAAGGAGAGGTTGCTGTCAACCTGTGTCCCCAAATCTCTTATAATGCCTTCAGTGTTCAGTGGGTTACCATCAATGTAATTTACTATTCATATGAAAATAATAAAAATTAGTCACAGAAGCAGAAATAGATGTAAGCTCCTTAAAAGATAACAATTTCATTGCTAAATTTTATTCACAATGGAAAGAAAATGTGATTTTATTGCTTTAAAACATGTATGTGACAAAGCTATTTGGTTAAATCAGTATTAATAGTTCAATTAGTAATTTCCCTACAAGGTATTTTTATGGTGATATCACACCCAGATGGCATGGTTCCAAACCTGTGTGCCACAGCTCTAAACTTAGATTCCTCTTTCTGGTGCTGGCACTTTGAATGATGACAGCACCTGTGATGGCACAGGTCTGGGGTCTGAGATGGTCTGACAAGGTAGTCCAAAATAATGCTTGACCTTCTTAAGGATTTGTACCTGGACAGGCTCAAGTTCTTTGTCTGTGTGTCCAGTTGGAAGAAAATTGACATCTAGCAAGAGTTGGGTGAAAGACTGCCACACTCCTGGCAGATAGAGGTACAATGACCTACAGAATGATATTCCTAACCAGCTGGCTCAGTGGGTAGATCATGCATTGATGAAAAGGCCAGAGTTCAATTGTAAGTATTTTTGTATTTGTTTAAATCATATCAAACATGGGTTTAAAAATACTATATTATACTATATTGCATAAATGGTAGTTTATGCTAGAAGAAATGTATGTGTCACTACAGATATGTACTTATATTCAAGTGTAATGCATAAGAAGGCATAAACCTATTTATTAAGAAATGCATCTGTATACAAATATAGAATAGTTATTTGATTAAATAATTTTGTGTATAAATATAAATGTATATGTATGCACAGAGAAATGTATGTAAGTATGCATACATATCTCTGTAAAATACAGACATACATCCACATGAATATACTTACAGATATTTTTATGTATATAAAAATATTTGCATTGCTGTATAATTTCATAAGAGTAGGTATTAGGTTACATATTACTTCAACTATATGCAGACAATTTATATAATGAAAGGACTCTGTTTGCATAGACACGAAGATATTTATTAGTATGAGAATTGTATAACACAGTAATTTCTTTCACAATATTAACTGCACATGCAAAATGACTAAATCCAGTCAGCCACCTCACTCCAGTCAGAGTGGAGGTTGGCTGAGGAGGTAAGGGTTTAATTAGCCAGTGAATGTCAACCACATAGTTTAATTAGAGATTACTAATTTAATTACTTCTGTATACATTTCTATATAATCTCCACAAATGCTTGCCCTTATTAACCAGCAAGTTGTCAAAGCTCACATTGCCATGAATTATATGTATTGCAAACATCTATAACAGTAAATGTGTTTTATTTAATGGACATTGATGTGGAAGGATGTTAAAAATTCCTTTCAATTGTTATTTCTTTAAATGTGTATAGTATCTGCTTTTGAGGGTTTGATAAAACTGAGTTGCCTAAAGAAAAGTCACATGATTATTACTTAAAACTGCAACTTAAATATAAAAATCACACAAACTACAAGACATAGAGGG
Source organism: Protopterus annectens (assembly GCF_019279795.1). NCBI lineage: Eukaryota > Metazoa > Chordata > Ceratodontiformes > Protopteridae > Protopterus > Protopterus annectens. The sequence goes on from NC_056726.1 coordinate 1,799,712,138, forward strand.
TCAATCTAATCAAAACAATCTAGTTTGCTCTGCCATTTAGGGAAAAATATGGAATTGTATTCAGATCTTTTTTTTTTTTTTTGCTCAGTCTGGTAGGTTGCTACAGCTATGGGCCACAGTATATCATAGAACATAGCTAACAATAGCTTCAGATTAAACTAGAAGCCCAGAAGCCTCTAACTATTAAGCTTTTATTTTAACTGTCTCGAGAAATGTACCTTCTTTACTTTATCTGGTCTAACAAAAGACTGATGAATACTATGAATTAATAAGGGCTTGTCTGTTATTGATAGAGGTAGGTGAGCTGCTTATGAAACATTTAAGGTTTGTTTTTCATGCTATCTAATTTAAAGTTAGATATTTTTCCACACTTTTTAAAAAAACAGTAAAAACTAAATGAAAACTCCAGCCAAGTCAGAACTTCCACTGAGTGACCTCTCATACCTCTTGTATTAGAGGCACGTGTGATATATTCAGATAACCCTTACGAACACCAGGTGTTTCAGTTTTAGCTATATGGCAAATCTGAATGCCCATGATGTATTTATAATAAGGCTGGAATATGCATATTGACAACTAGTGGGGCTTGGCTTTATTGGCCAGAAATTGTCCATTCAAAATGACTTAAAAAGAAATAAGTCATGGGTATTCAGAATTCCCGTATAGCTGAAACACCTCATGTTCATAAGGGTCACTTGCATATATCCCATGTGCCTTTGATACAAGAGGTTTGAGAGGTCACTCAGTGGAATTTTAGCTTGGCTGGAGTTTTCATTTAGTTTTTACTGATTATTTTTTCTGTGTGACCTTCTCACTCTTTGTTTTAGTTTACACTTTTTTTAAAAATCACATTTTATTGAGTGCAATTCCCTCAGCCATTCAGGTACAATTAGACTTGCCTTCAATCCCATTATCAGAAATCGTATAGAATGTACTTGCTTAACAGAACCATTAAAGGGCATAAATAAGGATTAGCAGTAAATTCAAAACATAGTGCATACATTTGGTGGTACAGATAAAACTAAGATGCTCAGCAGAAAATAAATTCTATAATATGTGCAGTGATGTAGGCTTCCTACATCCAATCATGAAATAAAAAACCCAGTGGTATTCTACTGTTAATGAATCAGTCACTGTTATCCAACCTAAACTTCACATTATATGAGGAGTAGGGCTATTAATATTAAAGATGAATGTGATCACTTTAGAGCCTCAAGACCTATAGTGCTCCTGACCATTATTTATAGGATGTCTTAGCATAGCCAGTCCTCCTCCCAAAGAAATAAGATACCAGTATGAAATCTTAGAATTTATTTTTCAGCAGATTACTATTCTTGACTAAAGGCTTAGAAAATTCATGTAAAACAAAAAAAAAATAAATAATATCTGTGAGGTTTAGCATGGTACTCTAGGGGATGTAAACAGACCTGGGTCATGTTGAGTGGTTTTAAAAAAGCTTGCTATCTGCATTTCTTTTGGTTTATCATAACATTTATTGATTGTATTAAAAAGTCTGGCAGGGCCTTTGAAATACCATTCTTCTGAATGAGAGAACTACATTTGTTTAGTATGCTTGATAGATTTCTGTCAACTATTTTTCATTTTTCTGTATTTATTCAGTGAGGACACTTCCCAACAAACTTGTAAATATAAAATGCAGCTTTTCTGCTTCCAATGAGTTCTCATCAGTTTGCTCATTCAGGGAGAGTAAAATTCAATCATGGCAGAAGAACAAAATGATTACAAAAGAAAGTCATATGGAATAAAGAATCATTTCTTGTAAATAAAGCCATAATGGAGAAATGTTAAGTGGGAAAGAATCTAAGTATGACATGGATAGATTACAAAAAAGCATTTGACAGTATCCTGTATTCGTGGATAAAGGAGGGCTTATAGATATATAAGAGACATCCTTTTTTTTGTCAAAAATCTCTTTATTGATTTATAGAATAAAGCAAAACCACAAACAACAAAACATTATACATATAGTAATTTAGGAGTTGATTGAAGTTATACAGCATTGTAGAGGATGTTACAACTCATTAACGAGAGAGAAAATAAAAATCAAACATTATATACAATATATACAAATGGTAACCAAAATATAAAAGATGAAATAATATTATAAATATGTAAATAAGTGAAATAAAAGAGTGAGTGAATCCCATATTATGTGAAGATAAAGGTTTAGAAACTATTAGTCATAGTTAATAATAGAAAGGACCTTCTCCAAAACTTTATTATTTAAAGCCATTTTTTAGGACTTTTCAACAATGTCTTTTGTGCTGAAATGTATAAGTAAGCCATTGTTCTAAAAGCATTCCAATTAAGTTTAGTACGGTCCAGCCAATTTCTAGAAATGTAAAGTTTTATGAGAGAGCAAATAAATATGAACACTTGTGTGTCTGATTTAGAAAGGTGTAGTATAGGTATGTGTAGAATTGCAGTTTCCCATGATAAAGTGGATTTATAATAACCCATTTTCTGTAGCCGTACTTTCAAGGAGGTCCAGAGTTTATGTGAGTAATGGCAGTACCAAAAAAATATGTAAAAGATCAGCGTTAGGAAAGTGGCAGCAAGGGCAAGATGGAGAATTATTTGCATCAAATTTATTAAGTTTGGAGGGAGTATGATAAGTGTTATTATTTATCATCAGTTGGGTATAGAACAATTTCTTGAAAGGGGAGTGTTCCAGAGTGTTTCTAATGGCCAAGAGTTTTTGTTTCTCATTTAATTGAGAATTATGTTTGTCCCAGTAGTTAGAAAAGAGACATACCGAATCTTGTATAAATTTATTTAACAAGTTATAAGAATTTGATAACATTTTCTCAGGTAACAATAATGTTCTAATTATGATTTCTAAATTTTTAAAATCATGATCCCTTGGCATGTTATGCGCATATTTGGCCAAAACCACATCCCTCAGCTGACGTAATACAATGGTATATTTACAGTTAACTTTCAGTGTGTTTCGAAGATCAGCCAAGGACAGATCTTTATGTTTCAGGAGATCCCTAACATTCAAATTTTTTATAAGGGGATAGTTTGTTAGATTGAATGGTATATTATCCAGTTTAAGGTTGGGGTTCAGATGAAGTGGTTGTAGTACCTGAGAAGTATTATCGTAATTAATAAGCTTTAATAACTCCTGAAATGCTTTGACCTTATGCTTTAGGAAATTCGAGATTTTAAGAGTGTTCAAAATATCTATGGAGATGAATGGAATGGCTGGGTTTATGTTCTTGGATATAATATATTGATGCCATAATTTCATCCAAATTGGACATTTATTGTAATAAGTATTATTCAATTTAGTGATGGATAGTAGTTTGTTTGCCGAAACAATTAAATAATAGAGATATAAATTTGGCAGTCCTAAACCTCCCTTATCTTTAGAAGTTGTTAATTTAGAGTAAGAAATCCTAACTGTTTTAGGAAACCATAAAAATTTTGCTAATTCTTTATTAACTTTATCAAAGAAAGATTTAGGAATGATTTGATCAGAAGAGTTAAATTGATAAAGAAATTTAGGAAGGATATTCATTTTAATAATTGCTGCTTTGGAAAGAAGTGATAAATTGAGAAGTTCCCACCTACGCATGTCTAACATTATTGAAGTCCATATTTTATGTAAATTATTTTGAAATGAAGAAAGGCTATTATGAACCATATTAATCCCTAAGTATTTAACCCCATAAGTAATATGATAATAAGAGTCCGGAAATAGGTATGGTTTATGTGCCAAGTGATTAACCGGGAAAATATGAGTCTTTTGGGAATTTATGTGATATTCTGATGTTTGAGAGTATGTCTCAATGGAACTAATTATTTTTTTAAGATCCGTGATAGGAGTTTGAAAGTATATAACTAAATCATCCGCAAAAGCGGAGAAAAGTAAATTATTGTGTAAAATCCTAGGAATCCTATGGCATGTGTTTTGTGCTATATATAGAAGTAGCGGTTCTAAATACAAATTAAACAGAAAGGGAGATAAAGGGCAACCCAGTCTTGTGCCTCTAGTAATCTTTATAGGGTGTGATGTGGAACCATTAATATACAATTTGGTATAAGAATCTTTGTAGAGAGTTATGATTAAATTAATGTATGTGATGGGAAAATTGAAGCATGACATAGTTTGAAAGAGGAAGTCCCAACTCACTCTATCGAATGCTTTGGATGCATCAAGAATGAGTGCATAAATTGGGTTATTGTCATTTTTTGTAAGATGAATGATGGATTCCATCGAGAGGGTGTTACCCCATGCATGTCTATGAGACATAAAACCTGTCTGATCTTGGGAAATAATTGATGATATAACCTTTTTCAGTCTACTAGCCAGAATAGAGGATAAGATTTTGATGTCTATATTGATTAATGAAATGGGTCTGTAATTATGGGGGTCTGTTTTGTCTTTATCGTTTTTTAGGATTAGTATAGTTTTTGAAGTGTTCCAATGGAGATCTGATATGTCATTTATTATGATATAGTTATAAACTTTGAGAAGGAAGGGCGCAATTACTGACTTAAAGGATTTAAAGAATTCAGAGGTAAAACCGTCAGGTCCTGGGGATTTACCACGTTTGAGTCTGTCAATCGAGTCAGAGATTTCAAGAAGGCTTAGTGGGGCCGAAAGAATACTTTGCTGATTTTCATTCAAAATAGGGAATGTAATGGACCCTAGGAAGCTGTTAATATGATAATTTGCTAATGAATTAGAATTTTTGGAATATAAATCAGTATATAGTAATGTGAAAATTTGCATAATTTCCTTGTCCGTGTTGTATAGTTGATCTTTGAATAGTATGGGAGATAATTTGGGCCTATCAAGATTATTTTTAATTAATCTAGCTAGGGTTTTTGAAGGTATTTGAGCCCATTCAGAATAGGTGGCTAATAATCTTTGCTCATGAATTGAAAGATTATTTTGATGTAATAAAATCAGTTCTTTTTGAGAATCTATAATTTGTTTATAAACATCAGAATCTGAATTTAATCTATATTGATTATCAAGAGACTGAATTTTTAGTTTCAATAGTCTTTCCTTGTTATTGAATTGTTTTTTAAGGTATGAGGCCTTACCAATAAACATTCCCCTCAACCTAGCCTTGCAGGCCGCCCATTGAATATCATAGGGAATATCTGTTGAAATTAAATTATTTTCCATATCCTGAATTATTTCTATACACAAATTACTAATTTCTTTATTAGAAAGCAGATTGTTGCTTAATGTCCAACAACTCAATTTAAATATATGAGCAGGCTTAGAATCTAGATTTAATTTTAATAAAATTCTAGAATGGTCTGAGAGGAATCTGGGCTCAATAATAAAATTCAAAAATAAGTGAGAAATATAGTTAGATATGAGAAAAAAATCTAACCTTGACCAAGAGTGCTAACATTTTGAATAATATGTGTATATATCTTTTTTCTTTGAGTATTTGATAAGTTGTAAAGGGTCTATAAGATTATAATCCATTATTAAATCATCAAAAGCCAAAGAGGCTTGATGGTTATATGATGAGGAAGAGCTAGAACGATCAAGGTCAGGGTTAATTACAGCATTCCAGTCTCCACCCACTACGACATAATGATCATTATAGGAAGAGAGGATATTGTATATTTGTAAGATGAAAGTATGTTGATGATTACATGGACCATAAAGATTTAGTACTAGAAGTGGTTTATCAAGATTATGTATAATAGTAGTAAAGTAGCACCATCTACCCTCCTTGTCATATTTTTCTTCTATAATAATCCCCTGAAATTTTTGTTTAATTATAATAGTCACTCCCCTGGAATTAGAAGGATCCCCAGAGGCTATTATTTTTTGAATCCACTTTTTATTTGTACCTGTGAACCAATCCTCCCTTGGTGTATGTGTTTCTTGCAGAAAACATATATTTGCTTGGGATTTATACATTAAATGAAACAATAAAGATTTCTTATCTTTATTCTAGATCCCTCTTACATTCCAGGAGTCTATTATTAACAAATTAGTCATATCTCAAACTATGGATCATTGAGAAATATGGAGAAGGTCAAATAATGTATATATAGACAGAAAATGAAAGAGAAGTTCAAATAAGTTTTAATTATAATAAAATTATATTTCTTGGTAGAAGTATGTTTTAGCTTAGGATTAACTTCCATCTCATTATCTTCCTTCATCCCTAACCCAGTGCCTACCCACCTAAACCTAACTAAAGAAGGAAGACAAAAAGACCAATATATAAAGTGTGAGTACATGGTCACCATTATCACCAGATTGAAGAAAAAAACATTAATTAAAGTCCTAAAAAGGACTAAAATCAGTTTAACCAATCTAAACATATTTACACAACTATTAAAATACAAGATGCCCGACATAAACATTCCCCATTCTACTGTGTATACACAAACTCCTGTAAAGATAAATTTGAATGTATTGAATATAAATAGTGTTTGCTAAATCAACACTTCGATATAATGCTGTAAAGAGATGTAGAGAAACCAAAGTATAACTAATAAAGCCATAATATAATTAGAGAATAATAATCGTGAATGTATGTGAAAAGGTTGAATGTATTGAATATAAATAGTGTTTGCTAAATCAACACTTCGATATAATGCTGTAAAGAGATGTAGAGAAACCAAAGTATAACTAATAAAGCCATAATATAATTAAAGAATAATAATCGTGAATGTATGTGAAAAGGCTTAAATAAATATCTTAAGTTATGTAAAATGGATGTAGTTAAAAAAAATAAAGTATTGTCAATTAGAAAACAAAATATAATATTTATATGTTAATAAACTATAAGAGCAGTGAACACTACTAAATCTCCTCCATTCTAGTCCAAAATTAATTTGTATTTGTAAGGCACTGATAGATGTGAATGTTTTTGTTAATAAGAATACTAACTAGTCTAGTACATATTCACACTATAGCTATTAAAACACATTAAACCTCTGTATTATAAATCAATTTATAATATAAGTACCCTGTTAATATAGAAATAGGTGAAGTCTATTTATGCACCATTATGCAAATATGCCCAATTATAGGTATATTTTAATTTCAGGTTTTTAGGAACATGCACATTGAAATATAAACCAAGGGCTTCTAATAACCCAATAATAACTGTGAACATTACATATTTGTATAGTGCAGCCTGACATTAACATAAGTAAACTTGTAATCAAGTATTAATATTTGCAATATAATGCAAAACAGTAATAAATACAGGACCCTTCATTGGCTGGATCATCGTTTCAGAATCATTGCAAGAGAAAAAAGTATCAGCATGAAGCACTTAGAGTAGAACACATGAAAACTGCATATACATCAACAATGACAAAGATCAAAATCATGCCAAACCTCATGAAGAAGAGAGATTTTCTTAGGGTTGTACAGTTTACTTAGTATCTCATCTAAACAAAATGTTACCTTCAAGGAGAAATGGACCTGCAATTGCCTTTTGTAGTACTTTAAAAATGGTCCAACATATATTACTATTTATTCTTTACCTATATTAAAATCGCATATGCAGATAATGCATTGCGTGTGTGTGTATGTGTGTGTGTGTGTGTGTGTGTGTGTGTGTGTGTGTGTGTGTGTGTGTGTGTGTGTGTGTGTGTGTGTGTGTGTGTGTGTGTGTGTGCACGCGCACGTGTTATATTTCTATGGTACCCCAAATTACATATATTTTATGGTACCCCAAATAGTGCCCCAAAACATTAAAATTACACAAACACATACACCTTATACTTTGCTATTCGCAAAATATTATATCAGAAATATGCAGTGAAGCAATCAAAACAGAGAACTACACTAGTAAAACAGCCATTACTGCATAGCTTCTACTGAGAATATTACCTGCCTTAAGATATGAACCCCTTTAGATGCACTTGTACAATGAACTGTGCCCAGATAATCTAATTATCAAAAGAATATACAGTGGTACCGCTGCAGAAGTATAAACCCAAACATAAAAATGTTCATCCTTTTACTTCTGCATTTTAGTATAGTAATAATGCTACAGTCAACAAATGATAAACTCCTGTCTTGCCTGCTAAAATAGATGCAGCCAAGATAGGGAAAAAAAAAAGAAAAAAAAAAAGAGAAAAAAAGCCAGAACACTAGATCTATTAACTGGCATGTTGAAGTATTTCGGCTTATGAAGAGATCTGGGAAACAGATCATACATTTAGAAAGCCTGAAAAACAGGCTCAGAGGCTGCGATACAATCGCACAACCGTAGGAGGCGTCCTGATCACGCCGAAAGTTTCTTGCAGCATAGTGCTCTTCGGAGCCTTTCTGAGAGAGAAAATGCACTTATGTGAACAAAACCAAGCAGGAACAGGTAGCAACAGTCCACGACACTAAGCAATTGTGACTAACATCAGGAACAGCATCACGAAGCCAGGATAACACACAATTAGCGATCGGAAACCTAAAGGGAGCAGACCCCTTATTCCGATCACTTCAAATACGAGCAGCCAGGCAGCAGGTAACACAACTGCAATCGGGATGCCTCTGATAGTATAAACAGGACACTGATCAGCTGGGTATATCAACGTCATCAGCCATGAGAACAGGAGGGAAAATATATTGTGTTTGGATACAAATAGAAAATAAACATAATTTTATCCAGGTTGATGGCGCTGCGTTAGCACGAGAGTTCAGATGATTTTCTCTCCTTTCTGTTTAAATGACATTTATGACAGGAAGCCATATTACCACATAAACACTCTGTAATGAAGGCTCTCAGAGACAATAAAAGCATTATGTACTGAAATAAAGAGATTTAAAGCATTGACTTCTCAATAAACCATTTAACACAGATAATACATACTGTAAAACCTGAGTGTCATTCTATGGTAAAACTTGTCATATACACTAAAATTGAAGAGCATATATACTGAAAAGTAAGCTCTCTAGCTGAGGTTCAATGCACTTGCATTAGTTAGAAGAACTACTTATTGTGTAACAGTGTCAGGAAGGACCTTGAATAGTTTTAAAAAGATAACCTTTGCTTCTTGTGGTTCAGAAACTGTGTAACTTCTGTCATTGTAGCTGAAAGAGAGTGTGTTTGGATACCTCAGCCAAAATTTTATTCCCCTTTTTATCAAGTCAGCACAATATGGTGAAAGCTTTTGTCTGTTCAACTTTATTTGTGGGGGTAAATCCTGTGAAAAAGTCAGCTTATGGTTGTTCCATATGAGATGTTTTTTACTTTTGGCTGCTTCTAAAATACTATGAGTGTCTTGGTAGTTTAGTAATCTTGTGTAAATAATCCGAGGTGAAGTAGATTCTTGTCTGGCACGCAGGGCTCTGTGCGCTCTTTCAACAATTAAGATATTAGTGGTTGTCTCACAGTTAAGTAATGCCTTGAATATTTGTTTAGTCACTGAGATTAAATTCTGATTATCATAAGATTCAGGAAGACCTCTAATTATTATATTGTTTCTGCAAGATCTAGCCTCTAAATCCAATAATTTGGCTTGTATTTCTGCAATGAGAGTATCTTTAAATTTTAAATCATGTTCAATAGAGTCTGCTCTTTTTTCCATATCCATATTTTTATTTTCAAGCAAATCCATTCTATCATTTATTTGTTTTAGAGTTTTACCAAAGTCAGTAAATTGTTCAGAAAAACTCTGAATAGCACTCTGGATGGACTGTAATGCCATCTTCAAATCTTCTAAATAAAAATTAGAGTCATTTTTATCTTTAGCACTTACTTTACTGTTCTCCATAGGTTGTTTGGTGGTTCTTAACCTCTTAAAGCCAGTGTCTTTTTCTGGAGAAAGTTTAGAGGAGAATTTGGCCTTGGTTGTCTGCATCTCCATGGAGTCAGAGTTGCCAGCCATGCCCAGAAAAGAGGTGTGAAAACAGGAATTCTGACACAGTGAGGAGCTTCTAGAGTACACGTGCCCAAAGACTGTTGAGGCCAAAAATACTCTGAGGTAAATTAATATAAAAATTTCACTCTTTCACAAAATGAATTATCCCAGAATGAAGGAGATGTACCAGAGATACTTTCTGTAGAAAAAACTGTGGAGAAACTTCACTTAAAAGTTGTTAAAAATTGCAGGTAATTACAAAGCTGTGAGGAGCTCAGTGAATAGGGAGTAGTCTAGCCGGCAACCATCTTGGAATCTCCATAAGAGACATCCTATATTGATCAATTACAGTGACCATGAAACAGTGGTACACCACTTTATTATTTATTATCCAAGGTATAAAAATTCAAAGGAGGATATCCCAGGGTTTTTCATTGTCATTGTTGTTTTGTTTTGCCCTTCATCAGTTAAGCTGTTTACTTAACAGATTAGGTCTTGGTTATAATTTGGCTCCTAGAAAATAACCTAGTTTAAAGATTTATATTCTACTTTTTGTGAATGACTTAAAACTGTATAATTCATCACATGATTAGTTGAAAGCATAACTGCAAGTGGTTAAAATTTTCTCATATAATATAAGAATGACATTTGGTCTTGATAAATGTGGAAAAGCAATCTTTAAAGCAGGAAAGTTGCTGTACCAAGAAAATATCAATCTAGGACAGGAATGTGATATAAAGGAAATTGAGCAGGAAGGAGTATATAAATATTTAGGAACTGATGAAGGGTTGTCAATAAAACATGAACAAATGCAAATAAAACTCAGTAAGAAATGCTTCAGAAGATTAAAACTAATATTTAAAACAGCTTTGGGATCTAGGAATAAAGTCCAAGCTATAGACTAATTTGCTCTTCCTGTTTTAACTTACAGCTTTGGTGTGATAGACTAGCCACAAAAGCTATAGGATCAGCTGGACAGAAAAACAAGAAAATGCTTCATGCTTTTCAAATGATATATAAAGATTAGTGTATACCAATATTATATACAGTCAACACTCTGGATGAGGTATGGGCCTCTTTTAAACTGATCTGTGATTGTGGAACTGCATAAGTACCTGCTGATCTCATCAGATCCAAACATAATGAAAGTTTTACAACATGAGTAAAGGAAGTTTAAAAAGAAGCATTCAGATGGCAAGCGGGAATGGAAATCAAACCAGAAGTAGAAAAGAATCAGACTGCTACTGAATGTGCCAAACACAAAATAAATAATTTAAGGAGAAGGATCAGATGAGAAGGAAAGAAATGTGGAAAAGTCATAAATATAGTGGCAAGTACAGAGATATCCTGTAACAACCTCATGTTGATTAAGATTTGATGCAAAAATGGTTAAGGACAGGTGGGTTGAAACCAAAAGATGAAAGGTTAATAATGGCAGCACAGGATAGTGGGCTATATACACTTTGGTTTACAAAGGCTATTGACCACGTGGGGGAAACAGACAAATGTAGGTTCTGTAAAAAAATTGGAAACAGTCACACACCTTCTTGCGGAGTGTAATATTCTCATGGCAGAGGGCTTCAACACTGAAAGGCACAATAATGTGGCAAGATTGTTACATTGGGGATTGTGCAAACACTACAATATAGAAGTAGCTGAAAAGTATTGAAAACATGAACCCCAAAGCATTATAGACACTGATGACATCTACGTCACATAGGATCACCCATTATCAACAATTCAAAAAATAGATGTGAGAAAAACATCTATAGTAGTCCATGAAAAAAACATTGAAATTGCTTCACCTATATTAAGATTTGCAGACAGAAATGAGAGCAATGTGGAAGAAAGATACTCAGGCAATTCCAATAGTAGTAGGTGCAATGGGTCTCACAAAAAATAATTTATTGTTATATTACGATATATAAGTAACTCTGTATGAATTGCAGAAAGAGACAATTTGGGGCTGCAAAGAGTATTTTTGGTTAACAACACTAATTTAATGAACTTTAATCATACCCTGAATTAGGAATGGAGAAATTAAAACAGGAGACAATCGTTTTGTATTGTGACTTGTTTAAGCAGGCATATTTGTTTTAGTATGTTTTCAAGAGCTTAATTACATATTTGAATAACTGAGCAAATATCATGTACATAGTCAATGCAATGTCAGTTTATTGCATTAAACTAAATTATATGATTTCCAGAATGATCTGTTTAAGTCTTCATATATTAATGATTTAAAGTATGTTGAGATTATAAGTGTGTATTCTTATACGAAATATTTAATAGTGATCACTGAAATAGTTCTGTAAAGATTCTGGGGTTATAATTTCTTTTATTACTTTGTAAGAATACAGTCCAACATCTTGCCAACACCTGTTTTCAAAGTAAGTAATTAGTTGTGAGAATCGCAGTTCTAGGTAACATGAAGCTGTAGTGTTTTGTACTGTTGATCGAAAGGTATTTGGAATTCTTCAGCAATCAGTAATTCAACCACCTACTTGACATGGAATCAAGTAAATGTGCCAGACAAGTTTTTATGTGTGTGTGCTTTGAGATGACTACATCCTAAATTAATTACTTTATGATTTCCAACTTACTGTTATTGCTTGTTGTTGGTTCAGGTCGAACTTTAATTTTTATAGCTTTATGCATAAGCATAAGCACTCCTCATTCTGTCTTACCATTGCAGTCCTTCCTGAAGACAGAATACCTTGGAATATTCAGATATTCGTAGATGGTTTATCTGAAGTGATAATACCTACTCTTGATACACAGGGGTTTTCTTAACTATACTTCTAGCATTAACTAAGAACAAAGAAAAAAATGCAGAAGCAGATTAATCCCTTTAACACCACTTTATTCACCAAACGTTAAGAGCTTTCATCCTTGATTCTCAGACATCATCAGAACACTATGTCCATTAAAATCAACTCATTTAAATAGTACTAATTAAATCAGATGACCAACCTAATTAATACCATTGTGGTGGCCGTGCCCTGGCCCAACAATCATGGAGCCTCAATCCTCACTACTAACACCAAAGTTGGCATTTAATATAAGAGGAAAGGATAACAAATACACACAGCAAAGTACAATTTCCCTTAAGTGCACACGTAGACCACAGTCAGTCTGGGGCTGGTTGCTCCCTTGCTCTCCAGGTCCCCAATATGACTCCCTACTGGCACAGCAATAGGGTCCAGATCTCAGCCTAGCTGGCAAGCTAACCTCCAGTACCCTCCCTGTCCAATCAGTGCTCCGTGTCCCTGCCCAAGTAGCTGACACACTTTGAGATAATTATTTATACAACTTCACAGGCACTCTAGGGAAAGGCTGACACAGATTCTCCAGCTGTGCCTCTTTACCAAGACTTTATGGCAGTAATTACTGCCACCACCAGCTAATAATTATCAGCTACCCAAAAGCCCTTTAAAGGGTGTCCAATTATTACCAGCTAATAATTATCATCTACCCAAAGGCCCTTAAAAGGGTGTCCAATTATTACTGTGCAATATTATTATCCATTTGGTAATGTGACTAATCAGTCAAGGCTTATTAGAGTGGCCTTGTACAATAAACTCTATAAATATGCAATGAACTCTAGAGCTTAATTATCTCTATATAAACCAGCCACAGTTGAAAGGTTTTAAAATATTTAATAATAAATACTAAAATCACAAGACAAAACTACTATATCACAGTGCTACTCAAGAGTTCAGATATCAAACAGAAGCTTAAAATAATTCTGTAGTACAGTTCTGACACAACAGAAAAACACTTAGACTAATCTTTATAGTCCAAGCTATTTCTACAAGAAAACATACTTCTAAGATAACTTACTTAAGACAACAGGCAGAGTGCTGATGAGGTGGATGTCAAGACAAAAATGCTTACAGTCTCTCTCTGAGCAATACTATTAAAAATCACACACACATTTCTGCTGGGCCTTCCCAGATTACATCATTTTGACCCTTAGGTTTTCCCAGTATACACATTACATCATTTTGACACTTAGTCTGGAGTTCCCAGGCCACACCATACAAATGCTAGAATTATGTATCAAATTCTATTTGACTAGGCTGGCAGTCTTTACCCTTCTCTACCTGTCTTCACCCCCGGAGAACTCAAGCTAGTTTTCCAGTGACCCTTGCTAAACACCGCTTGAGAGGTTAGGTCTATCTGGGTGTACCTCACCCCATTCCCTGTCTTGAGAGCCAATCTGCCTTGGTATTGCTAGTCCCACTGCGGTGCTGCATTGACATATCCTATGCTTGCAACCCCAGGCTCCATCTTAGCAACTTGGCCTTTTGCTGGCTGGCTCTGTTTAACCACATTAGAGTGTGGTGATCTGTCATTACAGTGAATTTTCTTCCATACAAATAAGGTTTAAGTTTCTGCAGTGCCCACACTATGGCTAGACATTTCTTTTCTACTGCTGCATAGCATTCCTCCTTGGGTTGGAGCCTACAACTGAGATAAACCACTATGTGCTCTTCTCCCTATGAAGACATATGACTATGTACAACCCCCACCCCATAATTCGAAGCATCTACTTGCACAACACATTCTTTGTTGTAATCTGGACTGGCTAACACAGGGGTCCTCCCAAGGCTTCTTTAAGCTTCTGAAATGCCTGCTCACATGCTGGTGTCCACACTACCTTAACTGACCTGTTCTTCCTTGTCAGGTCTGTGAGGGGAGTAGCTATGGTACTATAACTAGGGACAAACTTTCTGTAGTACCCTACTGTCCCTAAGAATGCCCTCACTTGCTTTTTGGTAACAGGTGCAGGCCATGCCTGAATGGCTTCCACTTTGGCAGGTTCTGGTCTTATCTTACCACTCCCCACTCTATGTCTTAGTTAGGAGACCTCTGCCATACCCACCTGACATTTGCTCAGCAATGGTCAACCCTGCCCTCTGTGGTCTGCCCAGCACCTTCCTGACATGCCGAAGATGCACTGGCCAGAAATGGCTGTAGATGGCAATATCATCTAGGTAAGCAAGAGCAAACCCTTCTACTCCTGCTAGGATATTATCTACCAGCCCCTGGAAAGTTGCTGTGGCATTCTTCATCCCAAAGGGCATCTTTGTAAACTCATACAAGCCAAAAGGAGTAACAAAGGCTGGCTTCTCTCTTCACTTGCACTGGGGTCAAGGGCACCTGCCAGTCGGGGGATTTGGGCCTTTTCCCTGAAAATAGATACTGAAAAAAGGACACATAAAGGTAAAAAAAGCATGGGGGTTATATCAAAGGGGGAAAACCCTGCAATCGATGCCTCTGATAGTATAAACAGGACACTGATCAGCTGGGTATATCAACGTCATCAGCCATGAGAACAGGAGGGAAAATATATTGTGTTTGGATACAAATAGAAAATAAACATAATTTTATCCAGGTTGATGGCGCTGCGTTAGCACGAGAGTTCAGATGATTTTCTCTCCTTTCTGTTTAAATGACATTTATGACAGGAAGCCATATTACCACATAAACACTCTGTAATGAAGGCTCTCAGAGACAATAAAAGCATTATGTACTGAAATAAAGAGATTTAAAGCATTGACTTCAATAAACCATTTAACACAGATAATACATACTGTAAAACCTGAGTGTCATTCTATGGTAAAACTTGTCATATACACTAAAATTGAAGAGCATATATACTGAAAAGTAAGCTCTCTAGCTGAGGTTCAATGCACTTGCATTAGTTAGAAGAACTACTTATTGTGTAACAGTGTCAGGAAGGACCTTGAATAGTTTTAAAAAGATAACCTTTGCTTCTTGTGGTTCAGAAACTGTGTAACTTCTGTCATTGTAGCTGAAAGAGAGTGTGTTTGGATACCTCAGCCAAAATTTTATTCCCCTTTTTATCAAGTCAGCACAATATGGTGAAAGCTTTTGTCTGTTCAACTTTATTTGTGGGGGTAAATCCTGTGAAAAAGTCAGCTTATGGTTTTTCCATATGAGATGTTTTTTACTTTTGGCTGCTTCTAAAATACTATGAGTGTCTTGGTAGTTTAGTAATCTTGTGTAAATAATCCGAGGTGAAGTAGATTCTTGTCTGGCACGCAGGGCTCTGTGCGCTCTTTCAACAATTAAGATATTAGTGGTTGTCTCACAGTTAAGTAATGCCTTGAATATTTGTTTAGTCACTGAGATTAAATTCTGATTATCATAAGATTCAGGAAGACCTCTAATTATTATATTGTTTCTGCAAGATCTAGCCTCTAAATCCAATAATTTGGCTTGTATTTCTGCAATGAGAGTATCTTTAAAATTTAAATCATGTTCAATAGAGTCTGCTCTTTTTTCCATATCCATATTTTTATTTTCAAGCAAATCCATTCTATCATTTATTTGTTTTAGAGTTTTACCAAAGTCAGTAAATTGTTCAGAAAAACTCTGAATAGCACTCTGGATGGACTGTAATGCCATCTTCAAATCTTCTAAATAAAAATTAGAGTCATTTTTATCTTTAGCACTTACTTTAATGTTCTCCATAGGTTGTTTGGTGGTTCTTAACCTCTTAGAGCCAGTGTCTTTTTCTGGAGAAAGCTTAGAGGAGAATTTGGCCTTGGTTGTCTGCATCTCCATGGAGTCAGAGTTGCCAGCCATGCCCAGAAAAGAGGTGTGAAAACAGGAATTCTGACACAGTGAGGAGCTTCTAGAGTACACGTGCCCAAAGACTGTTGAGGCCAAAAATACTCTGAGGTAAATTAATATAAAAATTTCACTCTTTCACAAAATGAATTATCCCAGAATGAAGGAGATGTACCAGAGATACTTTTTGTAGAAAAAAATGTGGAGAAACTTCACTTAAAAGTTGTTAAAAATTGCAGGTAATTACAAAGCTGTGAGGAGCTCAGTGAATAGGGAGTAGTCTAGCCGGCAACCATCTTGGAATCTCCATAAGAGACATCCTATATTGATCAATTACAGTGACCATGAAACAGTGGTACACCACTTTATTATTTATTATCCAAGGTATAAAAATTCAAAGGAGGATATCCCAGGGTTTTTCATTGTCATTGTTGTTTTGTTTTGCCCTTCATCAGTTAAGCTGTTTACTTAACAGATTAGGTCTTGGTTATAATTTGGCTCCTAGAAAATAACCTAGTTTAAAGATTTATATTCTACTTTTTGTGAATGACTTAAAACTGTATAATTCATCACATGATTAGTTGAAAGCATAACTGCAAGTGGTTAAAATTTTCTCATATAATATAAGAATGACATTTGGTCTTGATAAATGTGGAAAAGCAATCTTTAAAGCAGGAAAGTTGCTGTACCAAGAAAATATCAATCTAGGACAGGAATGTGATATAAAGGAAATTGAGCAGGAAGGAGTATATAAATATTTAGGAACTGATGAAGGGTTGTCAATAAAACATGAACAAATGCAAATAAAACTCAGTAAGAAATGCTTCAGAAGATTAAAACTAATATTTAAAACAGCTTTGGGATCTAGGAATAAAGTCCAAGCTATAGACTAATTTGCTCTTCCTGTTTTAACTTACAGCTTTGGTGTGATAGACTAGCCACAAAAGCTATAGGATCAGCTGGACAGAAAAACAAGAAAAATGCTTCATGCTTTTCAAATGATATATAAAGATTAGTGTATACCAATATTATATACAGTCAACACTCTGGATGAGGTATGGGCCTCTTTTAAACTGATCTGTGATTCTGGAACTGCATAAGTACCTGCTGATCTCATCAGATCCAAACATAATGAAAGTTTTACAACATGAGTAAAGGAAGTTTAAAAGAAGCATTCAGATGGCAAGCGGGAATGGAAATCAAACCAGAAGTAGAAAAGAATCAGACTGCTACTGAATGTGCCAAACACAAAATAAATAATTTAAGGAGAAGGATCAGATGAGAAGGAAAGAAATGTGGAAAAGTCATAAATATAGTGGCAAGTACAGAGATATCCTGTAACAACCTCATGTTGATTAAGCTTTGATGCAAAAATGGTTAAGGACAGGTGGGTTGAAACCAAAAGATGAAAGGTTAATAATGGCAGCACAGGATAGTGGGCTATATACACTTTGGTTTACAAAGGCTATTGACCACGTGGGGGAAACAGACAAATGTAGGTTCTGTAAAAAAATTGGAAACAGTCACACACCTTCTTGCGGAGTGTAATATTCTCATGGCAGAGGGCTTCAACACTGAAAGGCACAATAATGTGGCAAGATTGTTACATTGGGGATTGTGCAAACACTACAATATAGAAGTAGCTGAAAAGTATTGAAAACATGAACCCCAAAGCATTATAGACACTGATGACATCTGCATCACATAGGATCACCCATTATCAACAATTCAAAAAATAGATGTGAGAAAAACATCTATAGTAGTCCATGAAAAAAACATTGAAATTGCTTCACCTATATTAAGATATGCAGACAGAAATGAGAGCAATGTGGAAGAAAGATACTCAGACAATTCCAATAGTAGTAGGTGCTATGGGTCTCACAAAAAATAATTTATTGTTATATTACGATATATAAGTAACTCTGTATGAATTGCAGAAAGAGACAATTTGGGGCTGCAAAGAGTATTTTTGGTTAACAACACTAATTTAATGAACTTTAATCATACCCTGAATTAGGAATGGAGAAATTAAAACAGGAGACAATCGTATATTGTGACTTGTTTAAGCAGGCATATTTGTTTTAGTATGTTTTCAAGAGCTTAATTACATATTTGAATAACTGAGCAAATATCATGCACATAGTCAATGCAATGACAGTTTATTGCATTAAACTAAATTATATGATTTCCAGAATGATCTGTTTAAGTCTTCATATATTAATGATTTAAAGTATGTTGAGATTATAAGTGTATATTCTTATACGAAATATTTAATAGTGATCACTGAAATAGTTCTGTAAAGATTCTGGGGTTATAATTTCTTTTATTACTTTGTAAGAATACAGTCCAACATCTTGCCAACACCTGTTTTCAAAGTAAGAAATTAGTTGTGAGAATCGCAGTTCTAGGTAACATGAAGCTGTAGTGTTTTATACTGTTGATCGAAAGGTATTTGGAAGTCTTCAGCAATCAGTAATTCAACCACCTACTTGACATGGAATCAAGTAAATGTCCCAGACAAGTTTTTATGTGTGTCTGCTTTGAGATGACTACATCCTAAATTAATTACTTTATGATTTCCAACTTACTGTTATTGCTTAACTCTCTGGAAGAAAAGTACTTGGTTCAGGTAGAACTTTAATTTTTATAGCTCTATGTATAAGCATAAGCACTCCTCATTCTGTCTTACCATTGCAGTCCTTCCTGAAGACAGAATACCTTGGAATATTCAGATATTCGTAGATGGTTTATCTGAAGTGATAATACCTACTCTTGATACACAGGGTTTTCTTAACTATACTTCTAGCATTAACTAACAACAAAGAAAAAATACAGAAGCAGATTAATCCCTTTAACACCACTTTATTCACCAAACGTTAAAAGCTTTCATCCTTGATTCTCAGACATCATTAGAACACTAAGTCCATTAAAATCAACTCATTTAAATAGTACTAATTAAATCA
This sequence comes from Protopterus annectens, assembly GCF_019279795.1. Lineage (NCBI taxonomy): Eukaryota > Metazoa > Chordata > Ceratodontiformes > Protopteridae > Protopterus > Protopterus annectens. The sequence continues at coordinate 1,799,731,529 of NC_056726.1, forward strand.
GATGACCAACCTAATTAATACCATTGTGGTGGCCGTGCCCTGGCCCAACAATCATGGAGCCTTAATCCTCACCACTAACACCAAAGAGGGCATTTAATATAAGAGGAAAGGATGACAAATACACACAGCAAAGTACAATTTCCCTTAAGTGCACACGTAGACTACAGTCAGTCTGGGGCTGGTTGCTCCCTTGCTCTCCAGGTCCCCAATATGACTCCCTACTGGCACAGCATTAAGGTCCAGATCTCAGCCTTGCTGGCAAGCTAACCTCCAGTACCCTCCCTGTCCAATCAGTGCCCCGTGTCCCTGCCCAAGTAGCTGACACACTTTGAGATAATTATTTATACAACTTCACAGGCACTCTAGGAAAAGGCTGACACAGATTCTCCAGCTGTGCCCCTTTACCAAGACTTTATGGCAGTAATTACTGCCACCACCAGCTAATAATTATCAGCTACCCAAAGGCCCTTTAAAGGGTGTCCAATTATTACCAGCTAATAATTATCAGCTACCCAAAGGCCCTTAAAAGGGTGTCTAATTATTACTGTGCAATATTATTATCCAATTGGTAATGTGACTAATCAGTCAAGACTTATTAGAGTGGCCTTGTACAATAAACTCTATAAATATGCAATGTACTCTAGAGCTTAATTATCTCTATATAAACCAGCCACAGTTGAAAGGTTTTAAAATATTTAATAATAAATACTAAAATCACAAGACAAAACTACTATATCACAGTGCTACTCGAGAGTTCAGAGATCACACAGAAGCTTAAAATAATTATGTAATACAGTTCTGACACAACAGGAAAAACACTTAGACTAATCTTTATAGTCCAAGCTATTTCTACAAGAAAACATACTTCTAAGAGAACTTACTTAAGACAACAGGCAGAGTGCTGATGAGGTGGATGTCAAGACAAAAATGCTTACAGTCTCTCTCTGAGCAATACTATTAAAAATCACACACACATTTCTGCTGGGCCTTCCCAGATTACATCATTTTGACACTTAGGTTTTCCCAGTATACACATTACATCATTTTGACACTTAGTTTGGATTTCCCAGGCCACACCATACAAATGCTAGAATTATGTATCAAATTCTATTTGACTAGGCTGGCAGTCTTCACCCTTCTCTACCAGTCTTCACACCCCCCCCCCCCCCGGAGAACTCAAGCTAGTTTTTCCAGTGACCCTTGCTAAACACCGCTTGAGAAGGTTAGGTCTATCTGAGTGTACCTCACCCCATTCCCTGTCTTGAGAGCCAATCTGCCTTGGTATTGCTAGTCCCACTGCGGTGCTGCATTGACATATCCTATGCTTGCAACCCCAGGCTCCATCTTAGCAACTTGGCCTTTTGCTGGCTGGCTCTGTTTAACCACATTAGAGTGTGGTGATCTGTCATTACAGTGAATTTTCTTCCATACAAATAAGGTTTAAGTTTCTGCAGTGCCCACACTATGGCTAGACATTTCTTTTCTACTGCTGCATAGCATTCCTCCTTGGGTTGGAGCCTACAACTGAGATAAACCACTATGTGCTCTTCTCCCTATGAAGACATATGACTATGTACAACCCCCACCCCATAATTCGAAGCATCTACTTGCACAACACATTCTTTGTTGTAATCTGGACTGGCTAACACAGGGGGTCCTCCCAAGGCTTCTTTAAGCTTCTGAAATGCCTGCTCACATGCTGGTGTCCACACTACCTTAACTGACCTGTTCTTCCTTGTCAGGTCTGTGAGAGGAGCAGCTATGGTACTATAACTAGGGGCAAACTTTCTGTATTACCCTGCTGTCCCTAAGAATGCCCTCACTTGCTTTTTGGTAACAGGTGCAGGCCATGCCTGAATGGCTTCCACTTTGGCAGGTTCTGGTCTTATCTTACCACTCCCCACTCTATGTCTTAGTTAGGAGACCTCTGCCATACCCACCTGACATTTGCTCAGCTTAATGGTCAACCCTGCCCTCTGTGGTCTGCCCAGCACCTTCCTGACATGCCGAAGATGCACTGGCCAGAAATGGCTGTAGATGGCAATATCATCTAGGTAAGCAAGAGCAAACCCTTCTACTCCTGCTAGGATATTATCTACCAGCCCCTGGAAAGTTGCTGGGGCATTCTTCATCCCAAAGGGCATCTTTGTAAACTCATACAAGCCAAAAGGAGTAACAAAGGCTGGCTTCTCTCTAGCACTGGGAGTCAAGGGCACCTGCCAGTAACCCTTGGTAAGATCAGTGGTTGTAAGATACGTAGCCCCACCCAGCTGCTCTAGGGCCTCATCTGTCCTAGGCATGGGGTAAGCATCAGACTCTGTGTGACTATTTAATTTCCTGTAGTCCACACAGCACTAGGTGCTGCCATCCTTCTTTGGCACCAGCACCACTGGGGAGGTCCAGGGACTGTTGGACTATTGAATCACCCCTAGTTCCAACATCTCCTGTACCTCTTCCCTCAGGGTCTGTCTGACTCTCTCAGGCACCCTATAAGGGGCCTGCCTAATAGGCCTTTGGGGTCCTGTATGCACCTGGTGCTACACCAGATGGGTGCACCCTGGTTTCCCAGTAAACATGTCCCCAAATTCCTGCAACACTGCTCGGATTTCTCGAACCTGGGTAGGAGATAGATGTTGGGACATTGCTACCCCTTCCACCGAGGTGTCAACCTGAGCCTCGCAGAGGAGATCAGTCCCCAGATCTTCCTCAGACTCCTCCTGCAATCCACTGCAAATGCTCAGCACAAGGGCCTCCCTATTATGGTAAGGTTTCATCATGTTAACATGGTACAATTTGTGCTTCTGCCATCTGCCTAGCACTTCCACCATGTAATTAACATCACTTACCTTTCTTACCACCTTGCAGAGTCCCTCCCAAGCTGCTTTCAGCTTGTTGTGTCTGACAGGAATGAGAACCATTACCTGCTGCTCTACAGCATAATCTCTAGCTTGAGCATTCCTGTCATACCACACCTATTTTTGTTGTTGGGCTTCTGCTAGGTTCTCCTGGGCCAAGCCCATGAGTTCCCTGAGCCTTGTCCTGAGGTTTAGGACATATGCCACTACAGACTCCTTGTGAGATTCACGCTCACCTTCCCACTCATCTCAAATTAAATCTAGAGGTCCCTTCACCATATGTCCATAGAGCAAAACCTGTGGATTCCTGTGGAACCTCTCTGTAAGCAAACAGATGGGGCAAATATTTGTCCCACTCCCTTTTAAACTGATCTGCAAATGCCCATAGCATGGACTTGATTGTAGAGTTTAATCTCTCAACAAGACCATTAGTCTGGGGATGGTAGGGGGTGATCTTCATGTGCTTCACCCCATGGGACATCCACAGACAAGCCAGCAGGTCTGACATGAAATTGGCACCTCTGTCAGACAGTATTTCTTTTGGGAAATCCACCCTACTGAAAATCTCTAACAAAGCATTTGCCACCTTCTCTGTCTCAATGGAGGACAAAGCCACTGCCTCAGGCTATCGTGTAGCATAATCCACTACCACTAGGATATACCTTTTCCCTGTGGAACTTGGGGTACTCAGAGGACCCACAATATCCATAGCTACCCTCTGAAATGGCTCCTCAATCACAGCCAAAGGCATCAAAGGAACTCTCTCTTATCTCCTGCCTTGCCTACCATTTGGCACTGCTCACAGGTCCTGCAGTTCCCTGTTACATCTCTGGAAATTCCAAGCCAATAGAAGTTTTGCATAATATGCCTCTTTGTATGTTTTATGCCCATATGACCTGCAAAGGGAATATCATGTGCTATGGCTAGAAGCACCAGATGTTAGGCTCTAGGCACTACCAACTGTTGCACTCTCTCACCTTCTAGCCCAACCCTCAGGGGTCAACTCTTTGTACAGTAACCCTTTATCCCAGTATAAAGATTCCCCCTTCCCTTGAGAATCAGGTGCCTCCCTAGCTACTTACCTCAGGCCTTGCAATGTAGGGCCTGAGAGCCAAGCCTGTCCCAACTCTCTCCTTGTAACCCTTCCCAGTTCCCCTTCCACAGGAAGTCTGGCATCCTCTGACAGTGGTGTCTCACTGTCAGCTTGGGTACTACTACTCACTTCTACCGTTGCAGTTACCCTGTCCAAGGGAACATCAGTACCCACAAGCATCTGTGGCTCACCTTCAGTCTGACTGTTACTGGGTAGCTCCCTCCCTGAAGTAACCACCTCACCAGTGCTGGCTGCAAGTATGCAGTCTGTCTGGGTCTTCCACAGGCTAACAGCCCCACATGCTTGTTTCCTAGCCTCACGGCATGCAACTGCATAAGTATATGGTACTGCCTCATCCAAATCCTTCACTCTCAGCACATCTGCAGGATGGTAGTTCTGTACCCTGTTGTCTCAAGACAACTTAATATTGGCATTTTCTCCTTCCCATTTACTGGCTCCTTCACCTTTGGTTCCCCACCTTGCCTCTGTGGACACCTGTATGCCACATGGCCCCACTGGTTGCATTCAAAACATTTAACCCTAGCTCCTGGATGTGTACCTGGACTAGTGGCTTCCCCTGCTACTGGCAAATTCTGTTGTGGCAGTCTGCACTGCCCAACATGGGTTCCTTTAGATGCATGAGTAGTGCTGGGGGTCCTGTTCCTGTGCAGGGCTGCCCTGCTGGCCAGGTATAGGTCTCTCTTCTTCTCCAACTCATCTGAAGTAGCACATTGTCTATCAGCTAACCAGATCCTCATGTCCTCAGGCAAAGTGCTAAGGGCTTGTTCCCTCACCAAAAGATCTGCCAGCCCTTCAAAAGTGGTGACCTGACTTCCACTCACCCAGCTATGAAAATAAGTGCTCAGTTCAGCAACATATTCACACATACTTTCATCTGCCTTGCATCTATGCTCAGAATTTTTTTCCTATACATTTTAGGTGTTAGCTTAAAACATTCTAAAAGACTTTTTTTTACATCAGTATAATCAAAACATGCAATCTCAGACATTTTAGCCAATGCATTTACAGTTTTACCATGGAGTAAGGGGGTCAGAAACCATGCCCAGAGCCTTTGGTTAACACTATACTGTTTGCATACCCTTTCAAACAATGAATGAAACTATCAAAAGTATCCCCCTCTTTAAATTCTGGAAGAAATTTACTGACTTGTTGTGCTTCTAGGGTCCAGTTACTCCCATCCCCATTACCTCCATGACCCTGGTGAAGAATCAGCATTTCCCTCTCATGCCTGCTCTGATGTTCTTTATCCTCAGCCTCTATCTCAAAATGCCTGGCCTCCAACTCAACTCTCTTTAGCTCCAGCTGGATTTTTAAATCCACTGCAGAGAGGTTGAGCTGTCCATTCTCCGAGGATACTGTATCTCCACTGCCAGTCTGATTGTCCTTCTTAGAAAGGTTGAGCTGTCCATTCTCCAAGGATATTGTATCTCCACTGCCAGTCTGCTTGTCCTCCTGGATGCTGTTTTCTGATGCAGCTGTAACCAAGGCTGCAATCAGGTCTGCCTTAGTCAGGTTTCCATGCACCAGTCCCCTAGCCTGGCATATATCCACCAGCTGGCTCCTTGTCAGCTTTCCATACTCCTCTGCTGACATGCTGCCTGCTCACCCTGACTAACTAAGCTAACAATAGAAATACAATAATTGTGATCTGAACTCTGAGTATTCACTGCATGGCTGTTTTAGAGTACAAAACACATTCAGAGATCACTGTGCATAAGCTACAGGATTCACTCTACTCACACCACTACAAGCCAATTAGTATTTGCCAACTAATTAATATGTGATGTGAATATCCACCGCAACCACAAATGTGAAGTCGATCCCACCACTGCAAACCACATGTGATGGCCGTGCCCTTGCCCAGCAATCAAGGAGCCTCAATCCTCACCACTAACACCAGAGAGGGTGTCTAATATAAGAGAAAAGGATAAAAAATACACGCAGTAAAGTGCAATTTCCCTTAAGTGCACACAGAGACCACAGTAAGTCTGGGGCTAGTTGCTCTCTTGCTCTCCAGGTCCCCAATAAGACCCTCCACTTGCACAGCTATAGGGACCAGATCTCAACCTAGCTGGCAAGCTAACCTCCAGTACCCACCCTGTCCAATCAGTGCTTCATGTCCCTGCCCAAGTAGCTGACACACTTTGAAATAAGTATTTATACAACTTCACAGGCACTCCTGGGAAAGGCTGACACAGATTCTCCAGCTGTGACCCTTTACCCAGACTATACAGTAGTAATTACTGACACCACCAGCTAATAAATACCAACTACTCAAAGGCCCTTAAAAGGGTGTCCAATTATTACTGTGCAATATTATTATCCAGTTGGTAATGTGACTAATCAGTCAAGGCTTATTAGAGTGGCCTTGTACAATAAACTCTATAAATATGCAATGTACTCTAGAGCTTAATTATCTCTACATAAACCAGCCACAGTTGAATGGTTTTAAAATATTTAACAATAAATACGAAAAACACAAGACAATATTATTACACCACAGTGCTACTCAAGAGTTCAGAGATCACACAGAAACTTAAAATAGTTACGTAGTACAGTTCTGACATAACAGAAAAATACTTAGTCTAATCTTTATAGTCCTAGCTATTTCTACAAGAAAACACACTTCTAAGATAACTTACTTAAGACAGCAGGCAGAGTGCTGATGAGATGGATGTCAAGACAAAAATGCTTACAGTCTCTCTCTGAGCAATAGTTTTTAAAATCACACACACATTTCTGCTGGGCCCTCCCAGATTACATCACTTTGACACTTAGGTTTTCCCAGTATACACATTACATCATTTTGACACTTAGTCTGGAGTTCCCAGGTTACACCGAAACTGCATTTACATTCTTTTACACTTAGAGCAATAAAGGACATTCCACCTGTAAGTTCTGGTCAGTAACTTTAGCCTTAAAACAATAGGCAGGATGCTTACTCCAGACTGATCAACTCCAAATTCTAACTTCAAAGGACATACAAAACATCATTTTAATTTCAAAGAACATTTGAAATGCAGATGGCAATGTTGCTACCATCTTGAAGTTCACATTTTACAGTGTTTTATTTCATTTAAGAAACAAGCATGTATTTTATATTTATATTTACAAATGCCAGAATTATGTATCAAATTCTATTTGACTACGCTGGCAGCCTTCACCTTTCTCTACCAGTCTTCACAACAGTTATTCCTTGTTTCTTAAAATTCCAAGATATCGTACCATTCTTTTTTAAAAACATACAAATGAGACATATAATAACCTCTACTAATTATCTGTGTTTGAAACCATAAAATGCAACTATACAATGTTCCAGGAACCAGGTGTACAAACTTGGATGAGCAAGAAAATGTTCAAAGCATGCAATCTAACTTTCAAATGGGATTTCCTAAATATGTTTGGCAAACAAATTTTGAAGACAAAAAGCTGCCTTTAAATGTGAAACACTGCCTTTAGAAATCACGTCATTCAAGTCTGGATGAACTGTACCATTTGTGAGTTGACATTTCAGTTCTTTTAGTTCCAAAAACATCATTAAATTGTCCACTCCAATGTTCTCCATTAATACATTCAATGGCATAAAACTGAAATTTATGGGTGTTACAGACTTTAATGTGTTTGAACAAAGCACTGTGTTCATCCCGATTCTTAATATCATACAGGTGCCCATATATTCTAGCTCTAAATGTCTGAGTAGTCTTTCCAATTTAAAACAAACACATTGTTGACACTGAGCCACACATATTATCTCTGAACTTGAACAGTAATATTTCTGATGTAATTTTATATAGTTAGTTTTGCAATAAAGAAGACACTGGATGGATAAAAGTTACATACTCGAATACTGTGAAGAGCAGTATAAAACCTTGCTGTTAATATTAGTAAAGCTGCAGCAAGATTACAATGTGTAAGAAGCTGTAAAATGTTGACGTTTTTAAATAAAACTGCAACAAAATATTTACAGTGTACATGTTATGCAAACCATCTAATTGGTTTTCCATGATGAAATGCAGCAGAATTCTAAAAGTGAATCTGTTCACATTTTCATACACAAATACACACACGCACAAAACATACACAGTAGCAGAAAGTCATGTTTCATACCAAAAGCTACATTTCCTTTTTTGTATTTACATTTTCTTGTTTGCTTTGGAGGAGATTATTTAGATATTACAATTAAGACCTAGCAAAGGAGTCTGCATGTCCTCCCTGTGGTCGCGTGGGTTTCCTCCGGGTGCTCTGGTTTCCTCCCACATCCCAAAGACATGCTGTAGGTGGATTGGACACTCTAAATTGGCCCTAGGTGTGTGTGTGTGTGTGTGTGTGTGTGTGTGTGTGTGTGTGTGTGTGTGTGTGCGCCTTCTGTGGAAGGTTGGGCGCCGGGCTGGCAACTCGACACCGTAAAACTCCACTGCCAATCATGAGTAGACAGGTGATTTGCTGTGGCGGCCCCTAACTGGGAAAAGCCAAAAGAAGAAGAAGAATTAACACCCAGGAAAGAGAGTTGGGTTATGACATTTTTATCCAATTCAGAAAGAAATATTTGTCTAAAAGTCTGTACTAACTGAATACTTCCATGTATTGCCTCATTCTAAAAAAAAAAAAAAAAAAGCTTTTCAAGCACTTTACCTCTTTCTTCTAAAAATTCATAAATGCAACTATTTAGCTCAGCAGTTTAGATTAGTCAGTTGGTGTATATGTTTTCCACTGGAAATATTATGTGGATTTCCTTCTGGGTAAAAAAAAAACAGTCTGTGAGTTGTCAGCTGATAAATAGACATAAGCTACAAGTACAGATTGCAGTGTTTATCACTCAGTATAGTGTTATAAGTATTAGTTGATAGCCAATGATTTCTCTAAGGTCATTTCCCAGTTCAATACCTTTTATTTTGCATTTGTTTGTGCAAATGCAGTCTTGTGTGAATATTTAACTTCAAACTTTGTTCCTTAATTTAACTAAACTTTTATTCAAATTTCAGTCATGTGTGTCTCACACATATTAACATATGTAAGAGTAATTCTCACAAAGTGATGAATTATTACTGTTACAATCCACCCTTAGAAGATAGTGATTGCTTAGCTATAGCTACCATAAGTTAATAGTAAAGTTAGCTCATTTTAGGAGTGTGCAGTGACTATAACCTTGGTGCTCCAGATTGTTCTGAAAGTTGGCAGCATGTTACAGCATGAGCAGAAAGGGGATAGTAAGACTGAAGAAGTATGGGTTCTCCATAAAATCATTATGTGTGAGGGGAAGACAAAGTAGTTTTAATCAAGTTAGAGTTTCTGTTGTAAGGAACATTGGAAGGCACTGTGCTGAGAATGAAGTGTAAGAAATAACAGGAAGCTAGTAACTACATTTGCTATGTAGCTGTACAGTGTAAAACATATTTAGGTGTTCCAGAGTTAAATCATCTTGATATGGGGTTCTAGGCAAGGTAGTGAACCAGGCCCCTTGCAGCCATACCAGTATCCTATTACTTGGCTCTTTCTTTCTAATTACAATAAAACTTGCTTTAAACCTGTCACTGCACATACAATTTTTTTATTTTACTTTTACAATGATCATAGAGATTTGGATTAAATTTGAAACCACTATTTTAAATTTTACAGCAAAAACACTGGCAAACATTTGCTAAACAAAACAAAACAGTTTTGCATTGAAGACAGGCTTTAGCATAAACAACAGTAAACCTCTTTCTTCTAGTCTGCAAATAGCAAATCAGAAAACTGTCTGCTCTTTGCATGCAATGCCTGACCTCATTCACTGTCAGTATTAATGTAATATGCCTGGGATCATGAAAGTGCCTTTGGAATGCCCATTATAGCAAAAAGTAACTATATGTGGCTTACATCAGTGTTTGCAGCTAGACTTCTCCTTTATATTGTTCGGCAACTTCGCATCTCACTCACAGTAGTTATTCAACCATCCCAGTTTTTTCTCTGGAAAATTCAGTAACTTTTCTTATTCTAACCATATGCCAAACCTTCTTATTCTTAAACAACACTTTTATAATGTATGCCTCACTTTAGAAAACAAACAATTAAGAAACGTGTCAATTCATAGTAAGCAAGCTGACTACAGTACACCCATACATATACCAGGATGCGACTTATACAACACTAATATGTTGGTTCAGGCTATTTTCAACTCAACTTCTCCATAAAAAAAAAAAAAAAGCTTGAGGTCTTGAGACTCATACAGGAAAGGGAGAAAGATATGCACTACTCATTTTCTTGGTTTACCATGCCTTTATTTTAGAAATAATGTGTTACTCAAAGCCATGCTTACACAGCTGTACCAAAAGACTACAGGCAATCATTTTACCACTTGTTATTTGGGCATGATGTTCATGCAAAAGTATTTTTTGAGATTACAGGTATACATCTATTTTCACCACAAACTACAGCATGCAGTGAAGGAGAAATCAGTGAAAAATAACAGGCTATACCAAAAAAGTGCATTGGACCAACTAATAAAACTACTTCAGAAAAAGGAACAATTTATAGAAATTAATAAGTGGTTTCATTCAAAGACTACAAAGAACTTCAAAAAGAAAAGAATTTATTAAAATTAGTAAGCACTCATATGATTTAAACAGAAATGCTTACTAATTTTAATATATAGTTCTCATTTTTGAAGTGCCTTTTAGTTTTTTTAGATGCAGAGTACACAAACTCATCAGATGTGCACTTCTAGTCTCGGTAGAAATTCTTCTAATCTGTTAAAAGCATTTGTCCAAGCTGTCAATGCATAAGCAAGCAATACAGTAGTATGCATTTAGTAAAACTGCCAGATGAAAGTTGTTAATAAATAATAATGCAATGGTTAAAACAGCTGCTTTAAGAATGCACACAATTTGAAAACTGAAATTGAAGAAGAATCATCAAAGTGGTGGAATTTGATAACGTTAATTTTACTAGTATTTTGTAATAAGCAAAACAATTGCCTCATGGAAAATATAAAATATGAATGGGGCTATGAATTTGATGACATAGTTTGTTAACCATTTACTGAGCTGGCATTAGTCCTCATTAGGTAAATCTGGCCTTTAGGTTAGGATATATTAATGAAAAGGAGGAGCTGTCATTGGCATCATGTGCATACAGCAATTCCTTGGCATCAGATGCAAGCAGGGGCCACACTTCAATCATTAGAAGAATACCATAGAGAAGGAGTCAAGCACAAGGGAAGGGTGGAGAAGATACATCATAGTTTAATAGCTTGGTGGTCTCAACTATACCCCTTTCTCAAATCGGACATTCTATTTCAGTTCTGGGCAGGTCAACAGCTCATCTTTCATGGCCCTCCCACCGTTAAAAAAGACAGTAGTAAAAGAGACTTTGGTCATGATAGATATAGGTAGTGTACATAGAAAGAAAGGGTACTAGTAAATGTTGTATTTTTGGAGGGTAAGCATTCTTGAAATCATAACACTGTTAGTCTTGATGGATCTTGTTCACACAGTACTGGCTCCAGGCTATATCTTTACTAGATCACCGGAAACATAAGTGGGCATTAGTACTGATGCATGACAGGGAAGACTGATATTGTAGAAGACATTCTTGGTTGATTTTAAAAGGATGACTTCTTGGCAGCAAGACTGGGTAGGAAACAATGACTTAGAGCTCTAAACTAATGCAGCCAGGGACATGGATATGGAGGGGGTTGATAAAGGCAAATGTTTCCCTTGTCCTTGGCTTTAATGTTTATAAGTATTCACAAAGTCAGTGAGACAGTACATTTTGAAGCTGATTACCAGTTGGATACCATATAACATAACAGAGATGGTCATCTGGAATACAATATTATATTCATATACCCAGTCAGGGATGTGTGGTGTCAACAAGAGGGTTTCAGAACAAAAAAGAGGCTTCAATTGTTCAAGGTAAATAGCATCTGACTGAAATAGGACCATTTCAAAGAGGAACATTTTCACTGGTTGTTGTGCCAAGTTGGCACCCGAGAGACTAAGAATACAGTTGCCCTTTTCCAACAGTTAACTTACTAAAGAGTCAGCACCCAAACCATCAATGAGAAAGGATCTCTAGATAGATGTGTACTAACCCAGTCAACTGGAAATTTTGCATAGAGATGCTCAGTTAGATGTCCCTTTGGCAGCAGTACTGGGTAGATAAAAACTTTGATATTTTCACAGATGCAGCAGGGACACTACCCAGGGAAGTTATTTAAAAGGTGGATGCTTTATGTCCATGGCCAAAACATTGGAAGCAGTCATGTAGCCAATGGAACATTATATTATCACATTTTAGATGCTGTCAATTTGGCAAATAAAAAGGAATCTCTTATTCTGTCATCAGACCATAGTGCTCACCCTAAAGACGATGGTCTCCAGATCAGGTAGGGTGTAAATCACATTAGGGCTGCTGGTGTTACAGAGCCAAATAATACATTTACACTTTTTTTTAGAAAATGCTTGCAAGATTGTTCTTTCAGAATAAGTGAAATGCTAGGAGGAACAGATGCTGATGCCATTAAGCTATATCTCAGGTAACCAAGCAGTAATTTGAATCAGGGCTCACAAGACACAACAGATGACTAAATGGCGAAATGCTAGGAGGAACAGATGCTGATGCCATTAAGCTATATCTCAGGTAACCAAGCAGTAATTTGAATCAGGGCTCACAAGACACAACAGATGACTAAATGGCAACAGTTAATTTCTCAGGAAGTGTGAAGTTGCTTTGATCTCCCCAGTGAGGGGAACTTATACCCTAAAATGTTTAAATGTAACAAGGGAAGTAGTGACCAAGTGTTTTGACAGCTGTTGACTGAGATATAAGACCCAGTATTATAAAGTATCCTTGAGAAGTATTGCAACACTTGGGCATTAATCTACTTTGATTTTTTAAGTCATTTAATTTAGACTGGAGACACTTCAAACTTGTCTAAAGTAGTGTCAATAACAGAAACTATAAAAGAGCATGAAAGTAGACATCAAGGGTATTCATAAATTATAATAGGTAACAAATACAAAAAAAAAAAAAGAGGAAGGGGCTACATAGGATTGAATGGCCCAGGCAAGGAAGGGCCAACCAGACTGAAACGGTGGTGGCTAATGTCCAGCATGGAGCTTGCAAGAGGTGCTCACATGAAATTAATATGTGATACTGACTTGAATATTTATTTTCCAGGCTGCAGCAGTGTCTGGTTTATTTGTCATTCTTACATTCATTTTTTGCAGGAAAATCTCAAGTAGACTTAGAATGACAAATATTGTGGCTGGCCATTAGCACAATGATCACACATTGCTGAACCACTAGTGGCATAAAACAGAAGCAGATATAGCCTGTCATCAGTCACATGGTCAAAGAATCAGAACATTACATTTGGGGAAAAGAATTAGGATCTTTTTCTAATAAAGACTTGTGTAATGAACTGTTGAAGGATATCTTGTACATAAGGTAGGTTCCCAATATGATTTGAAATCATACCTTGTTTAATGCAGAGGTTGTAAAGACTTAAAGGTTTATAGATAACGTACATTATTAAAGTAATAGAAGAATGTTCAGAGAGGCATGCGATATTGGTTTTACAATGCTTACAAAAGATCTAATCCTGTATAAACCAGATGGGGATCCACTTTTCAGAGCTAATATTTTAGTTTAGTTTAGTTTATTTATGTGTTTGACCAGATTAACATTTTGGGCAATACCCATTTTCAGAGGTAACATGAGATTCTTGCAGTTTGTTTAGACAGTTAGGACTGTAAGTTTTAAGGGGTACAGGGTATGATTCTTTCAGCCCTCATTTTTCTACTGTGTGGCCTTGAGCAAGTCAATTAACTTAACCAAAGATTGATCACAGATTAACCCAGTCCAGAAATGGCAATGTGTCTCCAGTAGTTCTCCCTTGTAAACAGATGAATTTTATTATTATTATTATTATTATTATTATTATTATTATTATTATTATTATGCAAATGCAGACAGTACAACATGCAAAAACAGGCAGTACAACCAACACACACACACACACACACACACACACACACACACACACACACACACACACACACACACACACACACACACAAATCTGCACCTCCAGAATACAAAAACAACAAAAAAACCTGCTGAATAGTAGTATAAAAATATCCTTTTAATGTAAAAAAATGACATTTTTGTGGCACTCAACTGTAAAAGGAAGTGTAGAATGGATGGAGTGTTAAAATGAAAGACAAAACACAGTATAACAGTGGAGGGAGTAGGAATGAGTTGGTGTCAAAACAAAAGAGCAGTGTTGTATGGAGTATGGCAGAGCAGAGAAGGTTAAAGTAAGGTTAGAGTGGTTATAGCTTGATTTATACCTTAGGTGAAGTACAAATAAAACAGCAAAATGAAAGTAACCATGAGGTTAAAGGGGTGCTAATGGATTGGGAAGCACATCTGTCTGCACTTATAACAGGACAAAGTTTCTTGAAGATGAGACTTGCACTGTTTAAAAGAAATGGGATTACCTAGTAATCTTAGTTCTAATGGGACTGAGTTCCACAGTCCAGGTAAGAAAACACAGGTCATGGGATTTAGAAGCATGGCACCTTTGACTCTACTGATTTGGCCAGTATTTACCTGTTGTGCATGATGAAGCATAAGACCATAAATGATTAACAAAAGGTAAACACCATTTAGTAACAACAGTCCATTAGGAATCCCACTTACAGGCAGAACAGGGTCTGTGGTGAACAAAAGTAACCCCAGTAGTGCTTGAGGAAAGCAGCAATCACATCAGGTTTTCATTGCGCATGCACAAGCCTCAATCTCAGCATGGCCATGTACTCATAGAAATGGTAAGCCGGGAAAGGAAGCTTTCACAATGAAAAGGTCAGCAGCATTATTTAAATCTAGTTTTAACCAGATGAAAGGGTGAAAATGAGAATATAGGACAGTATGGACATGGTAAAAGCAAGGAGAGGGAAGTAAAATGTTAAGGTAGGAACAGAATAAGGGAGGCAAAGCTGGAGTATTTTTTCAGGGGGATAGGTGTCCATTTTATACATAGGATCATATGATCATAGGAGGTTACTAGGCTACTGGCCCTGAGGCCCTTATAAGCCTAGCCAAGAGTTTAGCCCATGTTTAGACAAGTCATCACCCATTGCCCCTGTCCAGCAGGGACACAGGTAGAATCCCAGGGGTATACTTTCTGTTTCCCATCCAGTCATCCATTTTGCACTTAAAAAGGGTTAAAGAGGCACTCTGCTTGACATGGAAAGCGAGTCTATTCCATAGAATGGGGAGTCTCTAGGGCACAAATCTTACTCAAGTGGAGATTCACTTGCTGATATAAAGCTGTCCCATCAAGGTGGGATCCATGATTGCCTAGTATGCCAGACAGAGGTTCCCTCTGAGGAGTCTGTATGAGACTGAGTAGAGGGACAGGGTTTTATCATATCTGTGTATGGTAGATGTTTGAGGACTTGGATTCTCCTGGTGAGGAACCTCTGTGGGGTCTCCAGCTGCTGCATGTGCTTTGTGAGGTACATGCTGAAAGGGGTGTTGCACTCAAAAATGGGTCTTATAAGGGAAGAATACAGGGATGTTATAACCTCCTTGTCCCTGGATGAGATACTCTTATTTATGAGGTGGGCCATGTAGAAGGCTTTCTGTACAACGGAAGCAACACGGTGGTCAAAATACAGGTTGCTATCAACTTGGGTGCCCATTAGACATACATAGTTAAAAAACTATGATATCAACAAAATGTGACAAAGTCATACAATATAGTAATAGCCAAC
This sequence comes from Protopterus annectens, assembly GCF_019279795.1. NCBI lineage: Eukaryota > Metazoa > Chordata > Ceratodontiformes > Protopteridae > Protopterus > Protopterus annectens. The sequence continues at coordinate 1,799,747,260 of NC_056726.1, forward strand.
TGGGAAAAATCAGAGGCAATGTAGAAAAAATAAGCAGCCAGTAAACTCAGGGTCAGCTGTGACTGCAAATGGGATGTGAAAAATGGGTGACTGAGGACACACATGCATGTGAGAAGTATAGGTTCATAGGTGTTTTGTAGGCTAACAACCACAAGGGCCTTTTTAAGCTAGGCTAACAACCACAAGGGCCTTTTTAAGCCTAGCCAAGCATCCCAAATCTCTGGCAAGTTATGATACCTTTGATAAGTCTAAGCAGGGGTTTGGGAGATGAAACATTTACAAGCTAGGGCCTGGGAGATGAACCATTTACTGGTTGCCTGTGTCCATTAGAGACATAGGTGTCAAACCAGGGATGACGTTCCTGTTCCCCATTCAATTGTCCAAGTTACCCTTGAATTGGGTTACAGGGGAACTCTGCTTCACATGGATGGGGAGCCTGTTTCAGAGAAGAGGTAGTTTCTGGGGGTCTATATTACAATGTCGAACTCGCAGGAGTTTGAACGTTGTAATATCGAACCATAAAGTTCGAAACCCAATAACAACGAAAACACAGAATAATGATTTTTTTCCCAGGGAAAAAAAATCGCTGTTCTGTAACAAAAAAAAAAAACTTACACTTTAAACAAACTAAAGTGGGGGGCTTCACCCCAACACCCCCAAGATGGGGGGCTGTTCCCCCCACAACCCCTTACTTAAGTATACCAACTCCGAGATCACACCACAGTGGAGGAAATAGCAAAGCCTCAAAAACGGCCCACCAGTTTGTTTCCCTGGAAAAAGTTGGTGTGTCGTGGCTTCGCTATTTTCGTATTTCGGACATTTGGGTTCGATATTACAACGTTTGAACTTCTACATGTTCAATGTTGTAATATAGACCCATTTCTGGGATACATACCTGTCTCGGTAGTAGGTCCTATTTATATCACAGTCAAGATTTAAGCCTTTTGAATGGGTAATTCTGGTGCTGTTTTTTTTGCAAATATGCAGGAGATTTGTCAGAATGGGTTCTGACAATGCCTTGTATATCAGGCATATATATCACCTCAAAAGGTTATAAGAGACAGAATAGAGGGATAGGGCCTTGAGGTGGTCTGCATGGGACATGTTACTTACACCTTGCATTCTTTTAGTGAGGAACCTCTGTGCACATGCTACTTGTTGGATATGCCTGGTTAGGTATATACCAAAGGGGACATTGTAGATATGTCTGATGATTGCAGAATACAGTGGAACAATGACTTCCTTGGACCTAGATGCCATAATTTTGCTTTTAAGTTACATAATATAGAATGATTTCCTTACATACTATCTACTGTAGACATCTGATGGTCAAAGGCTAGATTACTGTCTATATGTGTCCCCAACTCCTGACTACCGAGGTCAGTTCATAGGGATGTGTTGTCATAATACTTACCAGGGGTGGATGACTTCTCAAAGGATAGTATTATGCATTTCTTGGCACTTAGTTTTAGTCCATGGCTCTGACATCAGTTGTTTGTCTGTGTCAGCCCTTTCTGAATAACATTTGTGTAAGTGGACATTTCAATGACAGCTTCTAATTTTCAATCATCTGAAAATTTAGTCAGCCAGAGGCCACTGACATTGGCCTTCACTTCAGACAAGTAAATACAGCAAAAATGGAGAAATCCCTGAAGGACTCTGCTTGTGACTGGCTTCTTTATAGAGGTGGACTTCCCAATTCTAAGTTCCTGGGTCCTGTGAACCAGCTGGCTATCCAGTGGGTGACATAAGGTTTATACCTAACTTCTTAAGTTTGTCAATGCCTGAGTGGGGTAGTATGTCAATAGACTTGGCTAGGTCAAAGTAGGCAGTGTGAACCATTTTGCTGTCATCCATTGCTTTGGTGACCTTCTTAAAGAAGTCCACCATGTTCAGTAGGCATGAAATGCCCTTAATGAAACCAAATTGGGTTGGGCTTTCCATGGCTTTACATATGAGACTAGTGAGACTTATGGGTCTGTAGTTTCCTGGGTCTGTAGATGGCCCAATTTTGTGAAGAGGGAGGACTGTTACTATTCTCCATTCATGAGGCATGAAGCCTGTTTGGAGGCTATAGTTAAATATCAATTCCAGAGGGCCTGATTAATCATGTTTCATGCTATTTTGAAGGTATCTTGGGATATTGACTGGGCCCATTGATGCAGTGTTCTTGACCTTAGAGAAAACATTAAGGACCTGTTCCCTATTAATAGCAGGGTTAGTTATATTTGATGGTATTTCTTGATAGAAGGTTGAGTGGGATATATATTTTCTGGTTCAGTATAGTTGGTTCCATTTACAAAGGGCTCTGCTCATTTTAGTATATTGCATTTGAGGTTGCTAACATAGCTAAAGAATGCCTTGTGGTTGTCCTTGGCCTGGGAGGCATAATTTACCTCAAATTTGGCTTTCATAGACTTTACTTGTTCTCTGAGTAGTTTGTTTAGTTTAATGAGAATGCTTTTATCCTGCTGAGATGTCAAGAAGGACAGTTGGGGAAAGGAAGCAAGGAGAGGTGATGGAATGGAAAGAGACTAAGGCAAGTGAGCAGTGCCAAGTAAACACAAACAGAAGACAGACAAAATTCACAGGGGAGATGCTAACACAATGAGGGAGGAGGAACAAGTAGAGTAGGAGAAACCTGTCAAACAAAGGGAAGACAATGGTGTTGGGGAGGATTGGGCAGCAAACAAGGAATGAATACATACAAAATGGAGTGTAACACAGTGTTGGGGATGGGACGGGGGGTACCCAGCTGATATCCTCACCTGTATGTAGCCCAGTTACTCCATCTTTGGCTTCCTCACCACTAAACCCTGGCTCAGATAGAGAAGCCAGTGTTAGGGTAGGGACATAAGTCTATGAGCCATAGGAGGTGGCCCTCAAGGTGGCTAAAGGTAAATATTTGCTGCAACCCTAAACCAATACTGGGGTTACTTTCATTCACAGCAGACCCTGCTACTAGCTGTAAGTGGAATTCCTAAAGTACTGCTGTTGCTAGATGGCATTTTCCTTTTGTTAATCATTCATGGTCTTATCATGCAATCACCAGCTCGTCAATTGACCATTTCCACACCATATCTGCTAGCTACCTTTGGGTGACATACTAGTCAACCCAGCTACCACTGGCAAACACAATAGGTTCTCTGCCCAGTACATGGCTAGACAGCATTTTTGCCACAGGTGATGTCCACGCATTGGAGATGACTGTAGAAGGCAGACCCACAGACAACGCTGGTTATGGTCTCTCAGTGGGAAGCTTTTGATCCTCTAGTAGTAATGGAATCATGTTTAGATGCTGGTACATACAAATGAGAAATAAAAAGAGAAAAACAGCATAACAACCAAACCAAAATTATACAACAGAATGACAGAAATAAAGAGGGTGGTAGAGAAAAAAAACACTCATGCAGTGAAAAAAATCCATCATATAGGTAGTATTTTCTTATAGCCTGATGGATACTGTACTCAAATCTACAACAAACCCCTTTTCCTCACCAGCTGTGCTGACCTAACATACCATCAATAGTGGGAATCAGGCCAAAAAAAATCAGCACATGCCAGCTGTAATGTACTACCTTAACATGATGAGCTACTCAGACACCAGCCCAGTCTGCAGTCAGGGAAGAAAACAATCACCAAACATCCACATCATTAGTCCTGACCTGTGATAAGTGTAGATGAATTGCCTGTAAAGAACAACTAAAATTATAGGTGACAGCTATAGGTATAGTATACACACATTTAGCAACATAGATAAGTAGGAATAGACATGTGAATACTGAAACCTGCACTTTAACAAGCAGGTGCACATACCCCAGTATCTGGTAAGGTGCACCAACCTAATCATGTACACCTGTGCATTCTCAGCTATGGCCTCGGGTTCTGTTAGACACAAGCAGGGATATATTATCTCTGTACACTTCTCACTGGTAGTGTGCATGTTTAATTGTGAAGAAGTACTTAACAGCATATTTTTAGTGCTCTGGCTGAAACTCTACCACCCACTGGTCAAGGAGTTTGGGATACCTTGCCCTTAAATCTCCAAACCCTTACTGTCACAACTCTTCCATATAACTGGCCATAATACAGCTACTTCTTCACAATCTCTACCTATCGGACTATCATCTACCCTCTCCACTACTATCTCTATCTCTCTTTTACCTTGTCCACCTCAATAGTCCTTCATAATTTGTAACCATCTTCATCCTAAAATTACTTCACTGTCTCCTGCTCAGTATCTATTTACGTAGAGATGATTCCATTGGAAAATAGCTAGACTCTTGTAACCTTGATATGAACTAATATTTTACCGTCTTCTTCATTTAACCACCATGTTTATATTAACTGTGATATCATTACAATTATGCATGTGTTCATTTACTGTTCTATGTATGTAAATTTATTATTTTTTGATTAACTGTCATATCAGTACTAGTCTATGTATGTATGTATGCATGTATGAATGTATGTATGTACATTTATTATGTAAATCTTATATAACTGCCTTCTTCTCATTCTGTAAAATGGAGCATTTCTCTTTGGGCCTCCGCTGAAAATGGCGTTGTGCCCAGTCACTCTTTACCAGTAAACAAAAGTAATACATAAATCATTATAATGTTGCGTCTTTTGGCTTTTCCCGGTTAGGGGTCGCCACAGCAGAACTCCGGTCTGCTAATGATTGGCAGCAGATTTTTACGTGCCGAGTTGCCAGCTCTAATGCACAACCTTCAACGAAGGTACGCCCATTCACGCATGTCTCCACACAGAAGATGCTCTAAGCTGAGAATCGAATGGAACAACGTCTTACTGTGAGGCAAAAAAATCATTATAATGATGGTAGCATTTCTCACCAGTGGACAAGTTGCCAGTTGTTACACTGACTGTCCTTGCCAGGGCATTTATCTTGCATTCAAAGCTCTCACACACCTCCCATAATAATTGGTCCTCTCATGTTGCAGATTGTATGCCCAAAAATATTGTGACATATTTATGGAATAAATGACCCAGATGTAATCCCATGTCATAACATTTACTTTTTTTTCCATGGGGTGGCCTTTCTTGAGTGTGACAGGTACTGCTTCTACATAAGCAATCTAAACAAATGATTTCTAGTAGCAGTGATGTGCTATTTAATGAAGGATAGTATAGCACATAAACAGTAACTGTTGTAGTCCACAGTGTCATACTCAAATAATGTATTCTTTATTTATACATCAAAATACACGGCAAGGGTTAGAACCATAACAGCATGATTTGGAGTCTGAAAATAAGTTTCTGTTGCATGTCACCCATCACCACAAGCAATTTCTGTTAGAAACAGAGTACTGACCAAGCCTTCTGGGACTGTACTTGGCAGGATATTGATGAGGGCATTTATGACTGTTATGGGTGTACAGGACCACACTTATGAGCAGGTGAGCCACTAATATCACCCATGATGCTGAGAAGCATGCTTTGTGCCTTGTACAGGAAGGAAAGTTAACAGGAGGTATCCTACTGCAAAACAGCCTTTGGCACATAAGCAGTAGCTTCTCACACCCCTGTGAGGGGAAACAGACTTCTCACAGTCCCATAGTGTAGTATTGTACACTGGAGCAACACTGCAACATGCCCCAAGGGTATCCATTTCTGATGCTCTAGATAGGCAGTGAAATGTCTGTAGCATAGCGTGAAGGGTTTACATTGTTTCAGTCACTCTTCTACTTCCAGCTGATGTTGTTTGTTGCATGTTCTACAGGTACATCAGGAATACTTCCTCCATTGGAAGCTGAACAAGGTGAGCTATATTATCTATTATTGCTGGATAGCACTGTAGCATAAATTGCACACTGAGAGTAAAGCAGCCTTATATCTTACTCACATTCATTTTGTACAACACTCAAAAATTTCCCTGTAAAATACATTGTAGTCTTATGCCCTCTCCTCCACCTGTGCAGATGATGATACCTGCGTCTACCCTTTGTTCTTTGTTATTTGACTTGCCTACATCTGATACATAGTGTGGCCAGCCTATGCATGGACAAGCACAGTCTGGTATTGAGTTTGCATACATCACTTTTACTGTAGTGCACATGCTGGTTGTACCATGGGTAGATGTTATGTGACAAATGTTATCTGTTTGCAAGTGTCTCAGGGTACTGCTCCCACCTCTGTCTAGCAAGTTTTTGTCCTGCTGCTCTGTCCTCTACTGAGTCATCTTTTGGGTCATACTCCATTGCCTGCAGTGCTGTATCATTGTCATCCTGTAATGGGCCTCCCTGCTCCATCTGTTTCCAAATAATCATATTATGTAAAATGATACACATTGACAATATTGTTTATGCATATGCTGCTGTCATACTCTAGGGATCCAGCGGATACATCCACACAGTGAAAGTTTCCTTCAGCGTCTTAAACACATGCTTCTCAATTACCCAAGTTTAAGATAGGGCATAGTTGTCATAATTGCCTGCCATGGTCTAAGGATTTTGAATGAGTGCCATCAGCCATTACTCCAGTATATATCTGGCATCACCAATGAGATGGCACAGGACAAAATAACCCTAAGGTAGGGAGAAGGGGTCAACTACCCCGTGTGCAAAGTGTTAGGAGTTGCTATTGGGCAATCCAAATTGCTCTTAATTAATAGTCTATATTGGGTTTTAAATGCTGGTATTGCATTTGCAGTCAAAGCTGAGCACTATAGCACTCTGTGTAGTTAACTGTAGCAACTGCTTGCCACAAGTGCAACAAACATTTTGCTACAATTTAATAGAAAAAAAAGTCATTTTTGTTTCTTTTATTTTAGGACAAGTATGAGCACCATAGTATTACATGGGTGGTATAAACTGTAATAAATATTTGCTGATTTTTTTTTTAACATAACTTAAGCAGTTTAGTGTTCTGTGTTTCCTGTGCGTAAAATATAGCATCTGCTTGCTACAAACATAGCAAGCGCTTTGCTACAGTAGAACAGAAGAAAAAAGTTGTTTTTGTTTCTTTAATTTTTAAGAGAAATATGAGTGCTATGGAGCTTCATGGGTAGTATAAACTGCAGTGTCTACTTGCTTGCTTGATACAATTTAAAGCAATTTTTTGTTGTTTTTTTAGCACTCTATGTTCCTTTACCATAAACTGCAGCAACAACCTGTTACAAATGTAGAAAGAAGTTTACTACACTTAATTAAACAGAGGAGCTTTTTTCCCACCTCAGCTGGGGATGGAGAGGCAGGGGATGAGAGCAGAAACAGGACCAGATTGGCTCCTGCACCAGGTACTAGATCATAGAACTTCAGATCTTTTTTTTTTTTTTTTTGCTCAGCAAAGCTGAAATTAAAAGGCACCAGATCTGGGATGCTGGGTGAGCCAGCTACACTTCTGATAACAGTGCTAGATGTCTTTAACTTGCCCACTCATGCTACTTCAAGTTTGGCAGGCAATATGTGAAGCTATATTCAGGAGCAATTGACAAACATGAATAAATGAAATACATTTAATTACTTAATTCTTATGAAGCTTAGTGGTCCAAAAGAGTTCTGTTATGGTGGGGAGAACATGATAAGCTCACGCTGTTGGCCAGATGCCTCCTAAGCAAAAATTTGATGGCACAGCAACTAGGCCCTCTAGTATAGTATAAGGTGGTAGACAATTATACAACTGTTTTTAATGGAGATACAATGAAATAAACCATAAGGTGACTTATAGAATATACACACGTGTGTGTGTGTGTGTGTGTGTGTGTGTGTGTGTGTGTGTGTGTGTGTGTGTGTGTGTATGTGTATGTGTGTGTGTGTGTTTGTGTGTGTGTGTGTTGTGTGTGTGTGTGTGTGTGTGTGTGTGTGTGTGTGTGTGTGTGTGTGTGTGTGTGTGTGTGTGTGTGTGTGTGTGTGTGTGTGTGTGTGTGTGTGTGTGTGTGTGTGTGTGTGTGTGTGTGTGTGTGTGTGTGTGTGTGTGTGTGTGTGTGTGTGTGTGTGTGTGTGTGTGTGTGTGTCTGTGTGTGTGTGTGTGTGTGTCTCTGTGTGTCTGTGTGCGTGGGTGGGTTGGGGGAAATGACAATTCATATGATTATGTTGCTGCAGTGGTAATGTACCAGGAAGGGCAAATGCACTGCTACTGGGGAGCAGATTGCTCTACAACTCCACCACAAACACGGCGAGGGAGCTCTATGCTCTCCAGTCCTTTGAAAAAATGGGTAGATGATCTATACTGTTAGGCATTACATATAGAATTCATAGACATCTGGCAGATGAAAGACATGAAGACGGTTGTATGAGAAGGCTGGCAACTTCCTTACCTGAAAGAATTAAGCATGGCTATTTTCATAAGTGAGATCTGGCTGAAGGAAGCTTGTAAATTTAGTTGTTATTTTATAAAGCTCAGAGATGTTAATAAGCTACTTGCAGGATCAAAGAGTATATGTTTTGAATTGCTTGAGCCTTCCTGTGTCCTGACAGAGTGCTCTTCAAACTATCTGGAGATATACAGAGCTAAGTATTTTTTTCTGGCATTTCAGAGTTGTGTACTGTTAATTGTTCCTTGACTAACTTGATATCATTGCTGGCTTACTTCAAAGTTGTGCACTGTTATTTTTGCTTCACTGTATAGTTTTTCAGATCTCTGCTGATGGTGTTGGGTTTTCCCTACTCGCCCTACCCATTCTTGTCTTGTTTAAATTTGGAGGCTTTTGCAGTTGCCCACCCCCACTGTAGGTTTGATCTGGGACTCTCCCCCGTCCCATCTTTGTACCTCACTCTACCTAATAGACTCCTTCTGCACTTGTTTTTAGTCATTTTTAGTTTAATTGCATTTTTTTATCTGTTTGGTCTAACATTGCTACATACTCAAATGTGCTAGCTTGCACTGCATTTGAATTGTTTTTACTGCTGTTTTAGCTACTTTTCTGTATATATATATATATATATATATATATATATATATATATATATATATATATATATATATATGTATACATCCTGTTTCCTACCTTTCCTGTAACTAATGTTGTCCAGATTCAGATTTGCCATATACAGGACTGTATGTAAGCTTCTGAGCCCCCCCCCACATACACACAAATCTGCATCTCTAGAATACAACAACAACAACAAAAAACCTGCTGAATAGTAGCATAAAAAATATCATTTTAATGTAAAAAAATGACATTTTTGTGGCACTCAACTGTAAAAGAAAGTGTAGAATGGATGGAGTGTTAAAATGAAAGGCAAAACACAGTATAACAGTGGAGGGAGTAGGATGTTTTTGTCAAAACAAAAGAGCAGTGTTGTATGGAGTATGGCAGAGCAGAGAAGGTTAAAGTATGGTTAGAGTGGTTATAGCTTGATTTATATCTTAGGTGAAGTACAAATAAAACAGCAAAATGAAAGTAACCATGAGGTTAAAGGGATGCTAATGGATTGGGAAGCAAGTCTGTCTGCACTTATAACAGGACAAAGTTTCTTGAAGATGGGACTTGCATTGTTTAAAAGAAATGGGATTACCTAGTAATCTTAGTTCTAATGGGACTGAGTTCCACAGTCCAGGTAAGAAAACACAGGTCTTGGGATTTAGAAGCACGGCACTCTTGACTCTACTGATTTGACCAGTATTTACCTGTTGTGCATGATGCAGCATAAGACCATAAATGATTAACAAAAATTAAACACCATTTAGTAACAACAGTCCATTAGGAATCCCACTTACAGCCAGAACAGGGTCTGTGGTGAACAAAAGTAACCCCAGTAGTGCTTGAGGAAAGCAGCAATCACATCAGGTTTTCATTGCGCATGCACAAGCCTCAATCTCAACATGGCCATGTACTCATAGAAATGGTAAGCCGGGAAAGGAAGCTTTCACAATGAAAAGGTCAGCAGCATTATTTAAATCTAGTTTTAACCAGATGAAAGGGTGAAAATTAGAATATAGGACAGTATGAACATGGCAAAAGCAAGGAGAGGGAAGTAAAATGTTAAGGTAGGAACAGAATAAGGGAGACAGAGCTGGAGTATTTTTTCAGGGGGATAGGTGTCCATTTTATACATAGGATCATAGGATTATAGGATCATGTGAGTTACTCAAGTGGAGCTTGACTTGCTGATATGAAGCAGTCTCATCAAGGTGGGGTCCATGATTGCCTAGTATGCCAGACAGAGGTTACCTCTGAGGAGTCTGTATGAGACTGAGTAGAGGGACAGGGCTTTTAGCCTATCTGTGTATGGTAGATGTTTGTGGACCTGGATTCTCCTGGTGAGGAATCTCTGTGGTGTCTCCATCTGCTGCATGTACTTTGTGAGGTACATGCTGAATGGGGTGTTGCACTCAATAATGGGTCTTATAAGGGAAGAATACAGGGATGCTATAACCTCCTTGTCCATGGATGAAATACCCTTACTTATGAGGTGGGCCATGTGGAAGGCTTTCCTTACAACGGAAGCAACATGGTGGTCAAAAGTCAGGTTGCTATCAACCTGGGTGCCCATTAGACATACATAGTTAACAAACTATGATATCAACAAAATGTGACAAAGTCATACAATATAGTAATAGCCAACTGGGGAAAATCAGAGACAATGTTGAAAAAATAAGCAGCCAGTAAACTCAGGGTCAGCTGTGACTGCAAATGGGAAGTGAAGAATAGGTGACTGGGGACACACATGCATGTGAGAAGTATAGGTTCATAGGTGTTTAGTAGGTTAACAACCACAAGGGCCTTTTTAAGCTAGGCTAACAACCACAAGGGCCTTTTTAAGCCTAGCCAAGCATCCCAAATCTCTGGCAAGTTATGATACCTTAGATAAGTCTAAGCACGGGTTTGGGAGATGAAACATTTACAAGCTAGGGCCTGGGAGATGAACCATTTATAGGGTGCCTGTGTCCATTAGAAACATAGGTGTCAAACCAGGGATTAATTTCCTGTTCCCCATTCAATTTTCCAAGTTACCCTTGAATTGGGTTACAGGGGAACTCTGCTTCACATGGATGAGGAGCCTGTTTCAGAGGAGAGGTAATTTATGGGGGTCTATATTACTATGTCGAACTCACAGGAGTTTGAACTTTGTAATATCGAACCATGAAGTTCGAAACCCAATAACAACGAAAACACAGAACATTGATTTTTTTCCCAGGGAAAAAAATCGCTGTTCCGTAACAAAAAAAAAAACGTACTCTATAAACTTAAACTAAAGTGGGGGCTTTCACCCCCAACATCCCCACACCCCCCTACTTAAATATACCAACTCTGAGATCACTCCACATTGGTGGAAATAGCAAAGCCTCGAAAACGGCCCACCAATTTGTTTCCCTGGAAAAAAATCAGTGTGCCGTGGCTTCGATATTTTCATATTTCGGACACTTGGGTTCGATATTACAATGTTCAAACTTCTACATGTTCGACATAATATAGACCCATTTCTGGGATACATACCTGTCTCAGTAGTAGGTCCTATTTATATCACAGGCAAGATTTATGCCTTTTGAATGGGTAATTCTGGTGTTGTTTGTTTTGCAAATATGCAGGAGGTTTGTCAGAATGGGTTCTGACAATACCTTGTATACCAGGCATAGATAGCACCTCAAAAGGTTATAAGAAACAGAATAGAGGGAAAGGGCCTTGAAGTGGTCTGCATGGGAAATGTTACTTACACCTTGTATTCTTTTAGTGAGGAACCTCTGTGCACATTCTAGTTGTTGGATATGCCTGGTTAGCTACATACCAAAGGGGACATTGTACTAAATGATATGTCTGATGAATGCAGAATACAGTGGAACAGTGACTTCCTTGGACCTAGGTGCCATAATTTTGCTTTTAAGTTACATAATATAGAATGATTTCCTTACATACTATCTACTGTAGACATCTGATGGTCAAAGGCTAGATTACTGTACCCAACTCCCTGACTACTGGGGTCAGTTCATAGGGGTGTGTTGTCAAAATGATATTCACCAAGGGTGGATGACTTCTCAAAGGATAGTATTATGCATTTCTTGGCACTTAGTTTTAGTCCATGGCTCTGACATCAGTTGTTTGTCTGTGTCAGCCCTTTCTGAATAACATTTGTGTAAGTGGACATTTCAATGACAGCTTCTAATTTTCAATCATCTGAAAATTTAGTCAGTCAGAGGCCACTGACATTGGCCTTCACTTCAGACAAGTAAATACAAAAATGGAGAAATCCCTGAGGGACTCTGCTTGTGAATGGCTTCTTTATAGAGGTGCACTTCGCAATTCTAAGTTCCTGGGTCCTGTGAACCAGCTGGCTATCCAGTGGGTGACATAAGGTTTATACCTAACTTCTTAAGTTTGTCAACAATGCCTGAGTGGGGTAGTATGTCAGTAGACTTGGCTAGGTCAAAGAAGGCAGTGTGAACCATTTTGCTGTCATCCATTGCTTTGTTGACCTTCTCAAAGAAATCCACCAGGTTCAGTAGGCATGAAATGCCCTTGATGAAACCAAATTGGGTTGGGTCCAGTGTCTGGAGGTTTCCTATGTCATTATTGATCATTTCCATTATAATTCTTTCCATGGCTTTACATATGAGACTAGTGAGACTTATAGGTCTGTAGTTTCCTGGGTCTGTAGATGGCCCAATTTTGTGAAGAGGGAGGACTGTTACTATTCCCCATTCATGAGGCAGGAAGCCTGTTTGGAGGCTATAGTTAAATATCAATTCCAGAGGGCATGATTAGTTATGTTTCATGCTATTTTGAAGGTATCTTGGGATATTGACTGGGCCCATTGATACAGTGTTCTTGACCTTAGAGAAAGCATTAAGGAGCTGTTCCCTATTAATAGCAGGGTTAGTTATATTTGATGGTATTTCTTGATAGAAGGTTGAGTGGTATATATATATTTTCTGGTTCAGTATAGGTGGTTCCATTTACAAAGGGCTCTTCTCATTTTTGTATATTGCCTTTGAGGTTGCTGACATAGCTAAAGAATGCCTTGTGGTTGTCCTTGGCCTGGGAGGCTTAATTTACTTCAAATTTGGCTTTCATAGACTTTACTTGTTCTCTGAGTTGTTGGTTTAGTTCAATGAGAATGCTTTTATCCTGCTGAGATGTCAAGAAAGACAGTTGGGGAAAGGAAGCAAGGCAAGGTGATGGAATGGAAAGAGAAAGGCAAGTGAGCAGTGCCAAGCAAACAAACAGAAGACAGACAAGATTCACAGGGGAGATGCTAACACACTGAGGGAGGAGGAACAAGTAGAGTAGGAGAAACCTGGAAAATAAAGGGAAGACAATGGTGTTGGGGAGGATTGGGGAGAAAACAAGAAATTAATACATACAAAAGGGAGGGGAACACAGTGTTGGGGATGGGATGGAGGTACCCAGCTGATGTCCGCACCTGTTTGTAGCCCAGTTAGAGTCTAAACTCCACCTTTGAATTCCTCACCACTAGGCCCTGGCTCAGATAGAGAAGCCAGTGTTAGGATAGGGACATAAGTCTATGAGCCATAGGAGTTGGCTCTCAAGGTGGCTAAAGGCAAGTATTTGTTGCAACCCTAAATCAATACTGGGGTTACTTTCATTCACCACAGACCCTGTTACTGGCTGTAAGTGGAATTCCTAAAGTACTGCTGTTGCTGGATGGCATTTTCCTTTTGTTAATCATTCATGGCCTTATCATGCAATCACCAGCTCGTCAATTGACCATTTCCACACCATATCTGCTAGCTTCCTTTGGGTGACATACTAGTCAACCCAGCTACCACTGGCAAACACAATAGGTTCTCTGCCCAGTACATGGCTAGACAGCATTTTTGCCACAGGTGATGTCCACGCATTGGAGATGACTGTAGAAGGCAGACCCACAGACAACACTGGTTATGGTCTCTCAGTGGGAAGCTTTTGATCCCCTAGTAGTGATGGAATCATGTTTAGATGCTGGTGCATACAAATGAGAAATAAAAAGAGAAAAACAGCATAACAACCAAACCAAAATTATGCAACAGAATGACAGAAATAAAGAGGGTGGTAAAGAAAGAAAACACTCATAAAGTGAAAAAAATCCATCATATAGGTGGTATTTTCTTTTAGCCTGATGGATACTCTACTCAAAGCTACAACAAACCCCTTTCCCTAATCAGCTGTGCTGACCTGACATACCATCAATAGTGGGAATCAGGCCAAAATAATAAGCACATGCCAGCTGTAATGTACTACCTTAACATGATGAGCTAGTCAGACACCAGCCCAGTCTGCAGTCAAAGAAAAAACAATCACCAAACAAGCACATAATTTGTACTGACCTGTGGTAAGTGTAGATGAATTGCCAGTAACAACTACAACTGCAGGCAACAGCTATAAGTATAGTATACACACATTTAGCAACATAGATAAGTAGGAAGTGACATGTGAATACTGAAACCTGCACTTTAACAAGCAGATGCACATACCCCAGTATCTGGTAAGGTGCACCAACCTAATCATGTACAGCTGTGCATTCTCTGCTATGGCCTCAGGTTCTGTTAAACAAAAGCAGGGATATATAATCTCTGTACACGTCTCACTGGTAGTGTGCATGTTTAATTGTGAAGAAGTACTTAACAGCATATTTTTAGTGCTCTGGCTGAAACTCTACCACCCACTGGTCAAGGAGTTTGGGATACCTTGCCCTTAAATCTCCAAACCCTTACTGTCACAACTCTTCCATATAACTGGCCATAATACAGCTACGTCTTCACAATGTCTACCTATTGGACTATCATCTACCCTCTCCACTAATATCTCTATCTCTCTTTTACCTTGTCCTCCTCAATAGTCCTTCATAATTTGTAACCATCTTCATCCTATAATTACTTCACTGTCTCCTGCTCAGTATCTATTTACATAGAGATTATTCCACTGGAAAATAGCTAAGATTCTTATAACCTAGATATGAACTAATATTTTACTGTGTTCTTCATTTAACCATCATGTTTTTATTAACTGTGATATCATTACAATTCTACATGTGTTCATTTACTGTTCTATGTATGTACATTTATTATTTTTTGATTAACTGTCATATCAGTACTAGTCTATGTATGTAGGTATACATGTTTGTATGTATGTACATTTATTATGTAAATCTTATATAACTGCTTTCTTCTGTAAAATGGAGCATTTCTCTTTGGGCCTCCACTGAAAATGGGGCTGTGCCCAGTCGATCTTTACCAGTAAACAGAAGTAATACATAAATCATTATAATGATGGTTGCATTTCTCAACCAGTAGACAAGTTGCCAATTGTAACACTGACTGTCCTTGCGAGGGCATTTATCTTGCATTCAAAGCCCTCACACATCTCCCATAATAATTGGTCCTCTCATGTTGCAGACTGTATGCCCAAAAATAATGTGACATATTTATGGAGGAAATTACCCAGATGTAATCCCATCTCATGACATTTACTTTTTTTCCCATGGGTTTGCCTTTCTTGAGTGTGACAGGTACTGTTTCTACATAAGCAATGTAAACAAATGATTTCTAGTAGCACTGATGTGCTATAGATGAAGGATGGTATAGCACATATACAGTAACTGTTGATGTAGTCCACAGTGTCATACTCAAGTAATGCATTCTTTATTAACACATCAAAATACACAGCAAGGATTAGAACCATAACAGCATGTTTTGGAGGCTGAAAATGAGTTTCTGCTGCATGTCACCCATCACCACAAGCAATTTCTGTTAGACACGGTGTACTGACCAAGCCTTCTGGGACTGTACTTGGCAGGATATTGATGAGGGCATTTATGACTGTTATGAGTGTACAGGGCCACACTTATGAGCAGGTGAGCCACTAATATCACCCATGATGCTGAGAAGCATGCTTTGTGTCTTGTACAGGAAGGAAAGGAGGTATCCTACTGCAAAACAGCCTTTGTCACATAAGCAGTAGCTTCTCACATCCCTGTGAGGGGAAACAGACTTCTCACAGTCCCATAGTGTAGTATTGTTCCCTGGATCCACACTGCAACATGCCCCAAGGGTATCCATTTCTGATGCTCTAGATAGGCAGTGATATGTCTGTAGCATAGCATGAAGGGTTTGCATTGTTTCAGTCACTCATCTACTTCCACCTGATGTTGTTTGTTGCATGTTCTACAGGTACATCAGGAATACTTCCTCCATTGGAAGCTGAACAAGGTGAGCTATATTATCTATTGTTGCTGGAAAGCATTGTAGCATAACTTGTGCACTGAGAGTAAGGCAGCCTTATATCTTATTCACATTCATTTTGTACAACACTCAAACATTTCTCTTAAAAGACATTGTAGACTTATGCTCTCTCCTCCACCTGTGCAAATGATGATACCTGTATCTACCCTTTATTCTTTGTTATTTGGGTTGCCTACATCTGATGCATAATGTGGCCAGCCTATGCATGGACAAGCACAGACTGGTATTGGGTTTGCATTCATCACTTTTACTGTAGTGCACATACTGGCTGTACCATGGTTATGTGACAAATGTTATCTGTTTGCAAGTGTCTCAGGGTACTGCTCCCACCTCTGTCTAACAAGTTCTGTCCTCTACTGGGTCATCTTTTGAGTCATACTCCATTGTCTGCAGTGCTGTATCATTGTCATCCTGTAATGGGACTCCCTGCTTCAGCTGTTTCCAAATAATCATATTATGTAAAATGATACACATTGACAATATTGTTTATGCATATGCTGCAGTCATACTGTAGGGATCCACTGGATACATCCACACAGTGAAAGTTTCCTTCAGCATCTTAAACACATGTTTCTCAATTACCCTGGTTTAAGATAGGGCATAGTTGTTATAATTGCCTGCCATGGTCTAAGGATTTTGAATGGGTGCCATCAGCCGTTACTCCAGTATATATCTGGCATCACCAATGAGATGGCACAGGACAAAATAACCCTAAGGTAGGGAGAAGGGGGCAACTACCCCGTGTGCAAAGTGTTAAGGGTTGCTATTGCGCGATCCAAATTGCTCTTAATTAATAGTGTATATTGGGTTTTAAATGCTGGTATTCCATTTGCAGTCAAAGCTGAGCACTATAGCACTCTGTGTAGCTAACTGTAGCAACTGCTTGCCACAATGTAACAAGCAGTTTGCTACAATTTAATAGAACAAAATTAATTTTTGTTTCTTTTATTGTAGGGCAAGTATGAGCACCATAGTATTACATGGGTGGTATAAACTGTAATAAATATTTGCTGATTTTTTTTTTAACATAACTTAAGCACTTTAGTGTGCTGTGTTTCCTGTGTATAAAATATAGCATCTACTTGCTACAAACATAGCAAGCGCTTTGCTACAGTATAACAGAAGAAAAAAGTTGTTTATGTTTCTTTAATTTTTAAGAGAAATATGAGTGCTATGGAGCTTCTTGGGTAGTATAAACTGCAGTGTCTACTTGCTTGCTTGATACAATTTAAACCAGTTTTTGTTGTTTTTTTAGCACTCTACGTTCTTTTACCATAAACTGCAACAACCTGTTACAAATGTAAAAAGAAGTTTACTACACTTAATTAAACAGAGGAGCTTTTTTCCCATCTCAGCTGAGGATGGAGAGGCAGGGGTTGAGAGCAGAAACAGGACCAGATTGGCTCCTGCACCAGGTACTAGATCATAGAACTTCAGACCTTTTTTTATTTATTTTATTTTTTGTTTGTTTGCTCAGCAAAGCTGAAATTAAAAGGCACCAGATCTGGGATGCTGGGTGAGCCAGCTACACTTCTGATAACAGTGTTAGATGTCTTTAACTTGCCCACTCATGCTACTTCAAGTTTGGCAGGCAATATGTGAAGCTATATTCAGGAGCAATTGACAAACATGAATAAATGAAATACATTTAATTACTTAATTCATATGAAGCTTAGTGGTCCAAAAGAGTTCTGTTATGGTGTGGGGAACATGCTAAGCTCACGCCGTGGCCCAAATGCCTCCTAAGTAAAAATTTGATGGCACAGCAACTAGGCCCTTTAATACAGTATAAGGTGGTAGACAATTATACAGCTGTTTTTAATGGAGACACAATGAAATAAACCATAAGGTGACTTAGAGAATATACATGTGTGTGTGTGTGTGTGTGTGTGTGTGTGTGTGTGTGTGTGTGTGTGTGTGTGTGTGTGTGTGTGTGTGTGTGTGTGTGTGTGTGTGTGTGTGTCTCTGTGTGTCTCTGTGCGTGGGTGGGTTGGGGGCAATGACCATTCATATGATTATGTTGATGCAGTGGTGATGTACCAGAAAGGGCAAATGCACCACTTTTGGGGAGCAGATTGCGCTACACCTCCACCAAAAACTCGGTGGGTAAGCTCTATGCTGCAGTGGTGATGTACCAGAAAGGGCAAATGCACTGCTATTGGGGAGCAGATTGCTCTACAACTCCACCACAAACACAGCTCTCTAGCCCTTAGAAAAAATGGGTGGATGATCTATACTGTTAGGCATTACATATAGAATTCAAAGACATCTGGGAGATGAAAGACATTTAGATGGTTATATGAGAAGGCTGGACACTTCCTTACCTGAAAGAATTAAGCATGGTTATTTTCATAAGTGAGATCTGGCTGAAGGAAGATTCTAAATTTAGTTGTTATTTTATAAAGCTCAGAGTTGTTAATAAGCTACTTGCAGGATCAAAGAGTACATGTTTTGAATTGCTGGAGCCTTCCTGTGTCCTGACAGAGTGCTCTTCAAACTATCTGGAGATATACAGAGCTAAGTATATTTTTCTGGCACTTCAGAGTTGTGTACTGTTAATTGTTGCTTGACTAATTTTATATCATTGCAGGCTGACTTCAGAGTTGTGCACTGTTATTTTTGCTTCACTGTATAGTTTTTCAGATCTCTGCTGAAGGTGTTGTTTTTTCCCTTCCCACACCCCTATTCCTGTCTTGTTTAAATTTGGAGGCATTTGCTATTGCCCACCTCCACTGTAGATTTGATCTGGGACACTCCCCCGGTACCATCTCTTTACCTCATTCTACCGAATAGACTCCTTCTGCACTTGTTTTTAGTCATTTTTAATTTAATTGCATTTTGTTAAACTGTTTAGTCTAACATTGCTACATACTCAAGTGTGCTTGTTTGCACTGCATTTGAATTGTTTTTACTGCTGTTTTAGCTGCTTTTCTGTATGAAAAAAAAAAAATTCAAGCCTGTTTCCTACCTTTCCTGTAACAAGTGTTGTCCAGATTCAGATTTGCGGTATCCAGGACTGCATGTAATCTTCTGAGCCCCCCCAAACTTTGTGCTGGAGGGAAGCCTTCTAGCTTATCAGTGGGAGTGGTAAGCACTATGTAACCTATCTACCACATAAGGAGTGGTTCTGGCCCAGAAATTGTAGTTATTGGCCGTTTGGGCAGTTTTTCCATCTCTCTCAAATTTCTGATTTAAAAGCCTGCATTTGCACTTGTTTCCCCCTTTCCTGTAACTAGTTTAGTCCAGATACAGATTCTTAGTTTTAGCATTTGAATTTGCTTATGCGTGATCAGCACTTGTTCAGAATTTGCTGTAAGCACTAAATAAGCTACTAATTACTACAGCACTCAACCTTCCTCATTACCTAGAGGAAAACAGTTTTGGTACTTACTTTCCTCACTTGCTTAGAGAAAAATAGCTCTTGTACCCACTTTCCTCACTTATCTAGAGGAAAACAGTTTTTTATTCTGGCATGTCCAAGGGTCAGCTCCCAGTGTTCTCTTCTGTCTATCTGATGAATCTGGGCATCTTGCAGCAATGTAGAAATTACCTCATGTACACAGACAAACCTCTCCTCCTACCACCTAACACTACAACCTGTGAGAGATGCACTTATCTAGCCAAACTGGAGGTAAAGCTCTCTCCAACCAAGACTGAACTTGACAGTCAAGAGGAGAAGGTAAACACTTGCACCATACCACACTCATCACATAGTCTCACTAAATCTACACCACCAAAATCCACACATAGAAACACAAAAACATTCACGGAGGCTCTCAATAATAATCTGCTCATGCAACAGAGACCTCCAAAGCAGAAATGCAAGCAACCTCCACCCCCCAACACAACCCAAATGACACATAGCCCGCAGACCCAGTGTGCCACTCAACCACAGCCAATAAGGCAAAACAACGTACCCAACACACTAGTCATAGGTGACTCTATAGTCAGGCACACTGATGTCCCATTCACCAGGCTAAACAAGGAGAAGGTTACTGTCAGCTGCCTGTCAGGTGCCAGGATCCGCCACATAACCCACACACTCAGGTCACTCCACAACAAGTACAAATATGACTCTGTCATTGTCCATGTTGGTGTGAATGACCTGAGACATACCTCCCTGGACTACATGAAAAGAGACATGGAAGAGCTCTCCGATCTTGCAGCCCAGGCAGGTATGACCCTAGCCCTGAGTAGCATTCTGCCATAAACCAGAATGATACCGCAGTACAAGGACAAAATGATTGACATCAACAATTGGCTAAGCTTCTGGTGTTATTCTAAAGGAATCCAGTATCTGTCTGCCTGGGATGACATGGTCAACAGATCTCGATGCTTTGCCAGAGATGGCCTGCACCTGTCACCCTTGGGATTCTGGATACTGGCTAAAGTTCTTGCCACCCTTATAGTGCCTTTTTAGGCAAGGTTCAAATGAAAAATTCACCACCATAACAGGAACAGGCAAGCAAAAACTGAGGGTGATGCTACTCTATGCTAGAAGTCTAAATCTCAAAATGCACTCACTCGAGGCACTCCTTAAAATGGAGAACATCGGTATATGTTCAGTGACTGAGACCTGGTTGCAGGCTCCAGAGTGCACCCCTGCACTACCAAGCTAAAACTCATACCACACTTTTCGGCCATGTAACCTGGACCAGAACACCAAAGGCGGAGGTGTGTCCATTTCATTAAGGATATCAACACCTCCAGGCTAGTTGCTCAGCATAATGCATCTGAGGTTATCCAAGTGCAATTAACTCTTGGCAAAACTGCAATCCAAATTGTAGCTTGCTACAGATCCCCCACCATGCCCCAGGATTCCCACTCCTCTTTTCTTGATGTACTGGAAAATATTAGGGTTCAACCAAACACCCTACTAATGGGCGATTTCAGCTACCCCACCATTAAATGGGAAAACTACTCATGTACCAACTCCTTCACTCAACGCTTTCTGGAATTCATAAACTCCAATGCCCTGGATCAACTTATCCACACCCCCACCAGGGGCAGCAATATCCTAGATCTAGTCATTACCAACATGAGTGACCAGTGTTCTACACCTGAAGTCAATGCCTCATTGTTCCGATCCGACCATAAGCTAATCACCCTAACTATCCACTTCCTGCCCCCACCCCCCATTAAGGAAACCATGGTAAAAAAATTCTCCAAAGCCAACTTCATGCTTCTTAAGACAGAAGTGGTGAACTTCATGACACCCATGCAGATGGACAATACAGTTACGACTACTGAATCCTACACAATTGCACTTTATAAGCACTTACACAAGTGCATACATCGTGCTATCCCAAACAGAACAAAGATGCTATCCTCCAAAAAAAAAGAATCCAATCTGGTGGTCCCCTTCCATAAACAAACTGTACAACAGAAGGAAGAACCTGTTGCAAAAGAGAGTAAAATCCCATGAGTGGAGGAGCTCCCTGGTCAGCCTCAGTAAGAAGCTGCAATCCCTGATAAAATCCTCCAAAGCTAGTTATGAAAATAAAATTGCCACTGATTCTAAATACAACCACAAAGCATTCTATAGCTATGTCGAGAATCTCAATGGCAACACTCAGATCTGCTCTGAGTTACAGCACAATGGCACTAAATATACAAACCCAACTGATATTGCCAACATCCTTGCAGATAGATTCCATGCTAACTTTACCCCCCTCTCACCCCCTAAAGGGCCCATCTCTATACTGGAAGAATGCAAAGTTCCTGTAATCATGGCTGCACAGGTAAAAACCACACTCTCCAAAGCCAAGAACACAGCATCCATGGGACCAGACAACATCCCAGGCTGCGTTCTATATGAACTACAGAATGAACTGGCACCCCACCTATGTACCATATTCAATCATAGCCTTACCTCAGGCTTTGTGCCCGCTGAATGACGCACAGCGACGGTTATCCCACTCCACAAGGGGGGAGCCACCACGGACCCCGGGAACTACTGCTCCATTAGCCTGATGAGCCTGGTCTGCAAGGCCATGGAACATATCATCATGGAACTTATAAACAAATATATTGGTAATCTCCAAACTCTGGACCCCACCCATTTCGGGTTTGTAAAAGGCAGAACATGTCTCCTAATCCTGATAGACTTCTTTGAAGCAGTCACCAAAGCCGTAGATGAGGAAAAGATGGTTCACACAGCCTATCTAGATCTTGCCAAGGCTTTTGACACCATCCCCCACTCTGGAATTATAGATAAACTCACTAAACTAGGTATAAATCCCAAGAAGGGTTGCCAACTGGCTCACTGAAAGAACCCATACTGTGAAAGTAGCAGACTCCAAATCTGACTTTAGACCAGTGACAAGTGGAGTACCACAGGGTTCAGTCCTGGGTCCTCTCCTGTTTGGTATCTACTTCTCTGAAGTACAGGATAATACAGAAGATCTTTGGCTAATGAAGTTCGCAGATGACTGCAAAATAGGAGCCATAATCGAAACTCCTAACAATGTGGACATCCTACAAAAAGGCCTCACTGAGACAGGTGCCTGGTGTCAAAGCCATGGCCTCAAGCTTAAAGTCAAAAAGTGCACTGTCATCCCCTTTGGTAAAAACTCTGTACCCATGAATCACAACATAGGCCGTAGTATACTTAACACCAAAAGTGTGATAAGAGACCTTGGGACACAGGTGGACAGTAGTCTCTCCTTTGATAATCACATCACCACAGTAGTCAGGAAATCCTTCAATGTGGCACACCTCATCACAAAAGGTTTCTCATCCAGAAAAAAAGAGGTCATTGTTCCCCTCTACTCATCACTCATTAGACCCATTATAGAGTGCAACGCCCCTTTTGGTATGTACCTCACAAGACATCTACCACTGGAAAGGCAGCAGAAATACCTCACAAAGAGGATTACCGGCCTCAAACAGATGCCCTACGCAGACCATCTCAAAAAACTCCAGCTTTACTCCATTGCATATCGCCTACTCATAGGTGATCTCTGCCTAACATACAAAGCTATGTCAAACCCAGAGCTATTGGACATTCTCCACTTAAAGAAATCACAATCCCTCCAAGCTACATGCTCTAGGGACCTAAACCTTTTCACCACAATAAACAGAACATGCCGGAGGGATAGATTCCTGTCTCAGAGTCTTCCCATACCCTAAAATAAACTACCTATCTATATCAAACAAATCTCCTCATTAGCACTCTTCAAGAATAATCTTGATGATTGGATGGGAAATAGGAAACTCACCCTGGGGATCATTTCTGTGGCTCTGCTTGACAGTGGCACAGGAAAATAATTTTCTTGGGTGGCAAAAGCCAGGGTACCCTTTTGGCTGGGCTTGTATAGGCCCTAGGGCCAATAGCCTAGTACCTACCTATGAACCTATGAATCTATGAACCTTCCAGCTTCATTTGCCTACTGTGTGGCCTTGAGAAAATCACTTAACAAGACAGTGCTTTGGAGAAATTCTTAATTTGGGCTAGGCTCATTAATACTCATCAAGTCTACATGCCAAGTAACTATGAACCTGTGAACCTCTCCTCATGCTTATGAAAAAGTATATTTTGACTGTAGGAAATAAAGCTAAATTGAACTGGTATGTTTCAATGGATAGTACTTAAATGCTGGTTGAAGTGTGTGGCAGTTTTAAGTGCATCTTTATGGGATAGGGAGAGAACTAGACAACCAATCTCTTTCTTTTCTGTTCTTGTATTTTATGGTAACTTTATCTAATTTATTTTATTTAATTTTATTCTATTTACATTTGTTGACAAGGGAGTATCCGACTGGACGTAGGTCCATTTTCAGAGGAGACCCGGGGAGAAAAGCTCCAAAGTTAAAATAAACAGACAGTAGTTACACTGAATTACATAGCAATTAACAATTTGATTAACATAGCAATTAATTACAAACATATTTACAGATGAAGAACATAGTACATCAGTAGACAACTAGAATCTTTATCTGCGAAGTACATAACAGACATTAACAAATGTTACAATAAGAAATTCCTGCTGTATAATAAGTACTAGGCTTATGAGCATCTGAGCTTGCTATAATCAAGGTAGTTAGTGAGGTGGAAAGAAAGGTAGTGGTTGGATGGGGTGGGTGATATTAGACTGGGAGTTGCAAGGGCATAGCCAGCATGTTTTTAGGTGCGCTTTTAGTAAAGTTTTGAAGTGGGTGCATGATGGTACGAAGGTAATTGTGGGTGGGAGGGAGTTCCATAATTTGGCTATGGTGCAAGAGAATAGTGCTTCACCAGCAGAGTTATTGGCTTTAGTGATCTGCAAGTGATTTTTGTTGCCGGATCTTAGTGGTCTGGTGGTACGATAGGGTTGGAGTAGATTCTGGAGGGATGGGACATTTAGTGGATGGTTTACTAGTTTATGGGCGAGTGAGAGTTCATACCATTGAAGAAGGTGAGGGAGTTCAAGCCAGCCCAGTTCAGCAAGAGAGAGACAGTGGTGACTACAGTAGGATGCCCTTTTGGCGAATTTGGCCATTTTGTTGTAGCAGGTCTCTAGCTTGTTTAGATTGCCTTGCCTTAGGTTGATATATATTGGAGAGGCATAAAGTAGGGTAGAGATAAGGTGGGAATTTGCTATTGAAAACTTTGCTGTTTTGGTGAGAAGTGGCTTATTTCTGTATAACACTCCTAGTTTTTTGTGGACTTTTTTATGGTCATGGATATGTGAATGTCAAATTTTAGTTTATTGTCTATTTCCACTCCTAGCAATCTGGTGCATTCAGTTGAGTATATAGTGGTGTTGTCTTTTGCTGTGATGTTAAAGTGAGAGTTGTTTTGAGTATGTTTGGCGGGTAGGAAGATGAGTAGTTTAGTTTTATTTGGGTTGAGTATTAATTGGGCATCAGATAACCAAGTTTCAACAGAGGAAAAGGCTTCCTGTGTGACTTTTTGCAGTTTGGGTAGGGACTGGTCTGAGCAGATGATGGTCGAGTCATCTGCGTATTGTATGAGTGTGCCATGTTTGGTGGCAGAGGCTAGATTACTGGTGAAAACAGAGAAGAGTAGAGGTCCAAGGATGGATCCTTGGGGAACCCCTATGGAGACAGGTAGTTGGGGAGATATGTCATTCCGCCATACAATGGATTGTTGGCGGTCAGACAGGTAACTCTGAAACCAGTTGGTGACTGACTGAGAGAAGGATAGGTTGTTGAGGACAGAGATGAGTTGTTTGTGTGGGACCATGTCAAATGCTTTAGATAGGTCTAGGAAAGTAGAAGGAGAGATAGCCATTGTTTTTATGCTGAAGGATAGTGTTAGTAAAGGACAGTAAGGCAGTGGTGGTGCTATGGTTTGGCCAGAAACCATGCTGAGTATTGGAAAGGAGGTTGTTAGTAAGAAGGTAGTCTGAGACCTGAGAGTGTATGCATCTCACTAGTATTTTGGAGAGTGGATAGAAAATAGCTATGGGGCGGTAATTGGTTAGTTCTGTGGAGGAGCCGCCTTTGTGGAGGGGAATTATATGTGATACTTTCCACAGTGTGGGAATATAACTTTCTGACAGAGATCAGTTAATCAAGGTGGATACTGGGTAGGCCAGAGCATTAGCTGTGATATGTAGGTATTCACTTGAGAGGTTGTCTGCTGCTAATTTTGTGGGCTTAAGTTTAGTTAAGAGTTTTTTTATGTTGGAGGTAGGTACAGGAGAAAAAGAAAAGGCAGTGGGGAGATTACTAGTTGAAGGTGTGGGTTGGGGGGGGGTGGTTGTGTTGTTTAGCTAGTGATAGCATGGTTTGTGTGAAGTGTGTGTTGAATGATGTTAGGAGGAGGGGTACTGACTTTACCTGGGTGGAGGATGGAGTTTATGGAGGACCAGAATTGTTTGGGGTTGTATTGGGAGGAGTCTAGGGCAGACTGGTAGTAATGGAATTTGTCCTGTTTTGTTAGCTTTTTGACTCTATTGTGTAGTTCTAGGAATTTCTGTCTAGTTGAGGGGGTTTTGGTTTTGCACCAGTGCTCCCAGGCTTTATCCCTGTTTTTCATTTCTGACTTAGTAGTTTTCTGTAGCCATAGGGAGGGTTGTGCTTTGGTTCTGGAAAGTCTTATGGGGGCATGGTAATTAAGGATGCTCAGGAAGGTAGTATTAAAAAATTCAACTGCGTCATCAAGACTGAGGTACTTTACAGAATGCCAGTTACATTCTTTGAGGGATGAGATGAATTTGAGTGGGTTAAAGTTTAGTTTTTTACGTATTTGATGGTAGATGACAGGTTTAGCTTGGTATAGGTATTTTTTGAGTAGGAATGTTGGGGAGTGATCACTGAGGCTATCTGATAAGCAGCCTGTTATATATGACTGGGGGTTCTTACTGACTAGTATCCAATCCAAGGTACTGTGCTTGCTGGAGTTTTTATTTATCCTGATTGGCTACTGGACTAGTTGGGTGAAGCCATGAAGGTTTACATGATGGGTTGGATGGTTGCCAGAACAGGATTGGCAGTCTATATTGAAATCACTTAAAATTATAGTTTCTTGGGGGAGATGGTGGGTAGACCAGCTGAGGAGATATTCTAGTGGAGAGATGTTTTGGCCAGGTGTGAAGTAGCATCCAATTATGTTGATGGTTTTGTTTTGGTTTATTTTGAGGTTGGTATATATTATTTCTTCACTGCCTATTTGAGGAGCTGATGATTTTAAGATCTGGATGTTTAGATGCTGTTTAAATATTATAGTTACACCGCCTCCTTTCTTGTTTAGCCGGTCTACTTTTGGTATGCCGTAACTGGTAGGGAATATTTGCTCACTGGTAATGTGAGGTTTTAGCCAGGTTTCTGTCAGGATGACTATATCTGGGGAGTACAAGTCTATGGTGGCATGGAGTTCATGGACTTTGTTGGATATACTTCTAATATTTAGGCTTAGTAGAAGGAATTCACTTAGCTTTCTATTGGCTGTGATATGGGAGAAGTTGTGGTTTCTAGTCTGATTATGAGGATTGGCATTGGAGATGGTAGGGCCAGGGTTGGGGTGGATGTCTCCACTTAGGGCTAGTTTTGATATGCATGAGGTTATTAGTTTTCTCAGTTTTTGAATGTGTTTGTTTATTAGGGAAACTTTATGATTGTGCTCTGTGGGTAATAGGTATGGTGGGAGGGTCACTATGTTAAGTTGTAGGGATGCTTTATGTTTGAGTAATATAGTTGGTAGAATATGTGGGGGGTGCATAGGGATGGTTCTTGAGTTGGTGGAAGGGGAGCTGAGTGAGGGTGAGACATGAGTGGTGGTGTGAGTAGTAGTACAGTTTTAGTGGTTGAGTGGGGGAATGATGGAGCTTTGGTAGGATGTAAGATATGCAAGGAGAGTGCATGCAGTGAGCATAGGTAAGGTCTGCTTGTACATGTTAGCTGAGGAGGTGTGATAGTAGTGGGAAGATGGAGGAGGTAGTGTTGGGTTAGCGCTGTGGTTGGCTATTGGAAAGATGGGAGGGGTTTGTGAGTGTAATAAAGGTATGGCCACTGGGGGCGGTAGAGAATAGGAGGCAGGGTGGGGAGCGAAGCAGGTAGAGACCCTGTTAGTAGCTCTTATGAGGGGGCTGGAAACAATCAGGTAAAAGAGTAAACTGATAAATGAACATATGATAGTGACAAAGGGTGGTTGTAGTTTTAAAAATGGTGCCTGCCACAGGTAATATTTTATTAACTTTGGGATTGGCTTAAGGTAATAAATAGGGAAGGGGGAGGGGGAGAACAAGGGTGTGAGCAGGCAGTTCTTTTGTACTGCTGCTAATGAGCCAAAGCAAAGACAAGCAAAGACAAGCAAAGCAAAGACTAATATCTACTTATCTTAATTGGTTTGTGTTTGCTTGCCTTATGGCCATTTTATGCAACAAAATCTTATCAGTTATGACAATAACCCTGACTGTGTTTATGATTTACTGAAACATAATCTCACTACTATTAAACAATGCAAGTCTCAACTTCAAAAAATGTTGTCTTGCTATAAGTGTAAACATTCCCAATCCATTAGCACCTGTTTAACCTCAAGGTTATTTTCATTGTACTGTTTTATTTGCACTTCACCTAGGATATAAATCAAGCTATAACTACTCTAACCTTACTTTAATTTTCTCTGCTCTGCCATATGCCATACAACAGCACCATTTTGTTTTGACACCAACTCCTTTCTACTCCTTCCTCTACTGTGCTCTGTTTCCATTTATTCTGTCATTAATTATTTCTGGACTTTATTTATTTTTATTTTTATTTTACATTTGTTAAACGGGATGGTCCAACTGGACGAGGTCCATTTACAGCGGAGGCCCGGGGAGAAAAGGTCCACTTAATTCAAAACAACAATTAACAACAATAATGATATTATACATAGTGTAAAGAAGAACATTGTTATACTAGTAGTATCTAGTGAGAAAAGAAAACCCCAGAGACAATTCAAATCTGCAATATTTACATATGTACAATCTGTTTGTAGTAAGAAACAGACAGAGATTACAACAAAGTCATGTCTGTCAAGTATACCATTTGTAACAACCATGCTTACTGAGGGCATGTACTATGAGAGAAAAAGAGAAAGTGTGAAGGTAACAGATTTTAGGACTATGTGACACATGGACAGAGCCAAGTACTTATAAGATGGGCCTTAAGGGAGTTTTTGAATTGTGTAGTATTTGATGCAGAAGTCATGGATGTAGGGAGAGTATTCCAAGTTTTTGCTATAATGTGCAAAAAAGGGCTTTGCCTGCTGTGTTGTTAGGTGAAGTAATAGAGAGGAGTGATTTGCTGGCAGAGCAGAGGGGATGATTTGATGTGTAGTTAGTCAGTAATTGCCTTAGAGTGGGAGTTTTGTCGGGTTGTTTTAGGTTGTTGTATGTTATGACAAGTTGGTGATGGACTAGTAGTTGTGGGAGCTCAAGCCACTGAAGTTGCCTTAGAGGTATGCAGTGATGGGTCCTAAATGGGAAATTATTAGCAAACTTGGCAATTTTGTTGTAACAGGACTCAAGTTTGTCTAGGTCAGATTTCCTAACATAAGTGAGAATTGGGGCAGCATACATTAGAGTGGAAAGAAGGGGGGTTTGAGCTAGGGTGACCTTAGCCTGATCTGATAGAAAGTTTTTTTGTCTGTATAGGGAACCCATTTTTTGTGTACCTTTTTTATAGTTTGAGAGCTATGGATGTCAAAGTGGAGGTTTTTATTTATTTTGACGCCAAGGAGCTTGGTGTGGAGAGAAGATGAAATGACAGTACCATTACTGGAGGAGATAGGGAAGGAAAGTGGAGATGGTTTGGTTTTGTCTGGAGTGAATAGAAGTAGTTTAATTTTGTTGGGATTTAAGATGAGTTGGATATTAGTGATCCACCTTTCTACTGAGGCAAAAGATTCCTGGGTGAGGTGCTGGAGGGTGGTAAGAGATAGGGCTGAGCAGATTAGGGTTGAATCATCTGCATACTGGATTAGTGAGGCCTGCAGGTTAGAGATATGTAGGTTATTGGTGAAGATAGAAAAGAGTAGTGGGCCCAATATGGAGCCTTGGGGTACATCAATGGTGGTTGGGAGTTGAGGTGATAAAACTCCTTGCCACTGGACTGCTTGTTGTTGGTCTGAAAGGTAATTTTTAAACCAAGCAATAGTGCTGTGGGTAAAGGCTAAAGAGGTTAGAATACCTATTAGTATGGAGTGAGAAACCATGTCAAATGCTTTTGAGAGATCATGGAATATAGCAGATACACATCTGTTGTTATTTCTATGTTGGTTAACCAAGTTTGTGAAGGAAAAAAGGGCGGTGGTTGTGCTGTGGTGTGGATGGAAGCCATGTTGTATAGGGGAGAGGAGATTGTTTGAGTTTAGGAAATGCATGACTTGAGAGTGTATGCATTTCTCCAGAACCTTTGATAAAGGAGACAGAATGGCAATGGGGTGGTAGTTTGAGAAATCATAGGAGTTTCCACCCTTATGAAGGGGAATAATGTAGTAGATTTTCCACAGTCAAGAGATATAGGATTCCTGTATAGAGCGGTTGATAAGGATTGAGACTGGGTAGGATATGGAGTCGGCAGCCATTTTTAGGAAATGTGCTGGTAAACCATCTGCTGCGAGAGTAGTGGGCTTAAGTTTTAAGAATTTTTTTTTTCATTTTAGAGGTTTGGACAGGTGAAAAAGTAAAGGGAGATGATTTGTTAGGAGCTGTTGGCATGGATGAGTAGCTATTTTTGGATAGTTGAGTAGATAAGAGATTTAATGGATTCAGTAAAGTGTTGGCTGAATTTGGAGGCTATATCTCTATCTGTGCTTGTGGAGGTTGAGGTGGAAGCTGGTGTGGTTGTTTTACCCAGATTTAGTAAGGAGTTAATTGCATGCCAGAACTTTTGAGGGTTGTTGGAATATTTGTTTTGGATACTTAAGTAGTAGTTCTGCTTATCAAGCTTTGTTTGTTGTTTGACCTGATTCCTAAGTTGTTGATAGTTTTGTTTGGAAAGACTTGTGTTGTCTTTCTTCTAGGTTTTCCATTCCTTATTTCTGGATTTTAAGAGGGCTGTAGTGGACTTACTAAGCCATGAAGCATAGTGAAGTATAGCTCTAATTGTTCTTATGGGGGCTATTAGATCAAGGATCTTATTGAAAGTAGTATTAAAATAGTCCAGTGCTTGGTCCAAGTCAAGGGTGCGTAGTGGTTCCCAGTTACATTTTTTAACGTAGTGTTGACATCTAGACAGTTAACATTGTGATAATTTCTGACTTGTCTATAGACTGAAGGTTGGGGTATGTTAACACATTTTCGTAAGAGGAAAGTTGGGAGGTGGTTGCTAAGTCCATCTGGTAGACAACCTATTTGATAATTATGTTCTGGGTAGTTTACTAATGTCCAATCTAGTATAGATTCCTTTTGGGACATTTTATCTACTCTAGTAGGTTCTTGAATGAGTTGAGAGAATCCATACAGGTTGATGTAGTTAGTGGGGTTTTTAGAATTGCAGGCTAGCCAATCAGTGTTTAGGTCTCCTAGTAGAATAGTCTCTTGTGGGAGGTTGTCTTTTACCCATGGAAGAATCTCCTCAATTATTGGAGAGTTATTACCTGGAGAGATATACGCACAAAGAATATTGATACTTTTTTCTTGTTTTAGGAGTAGCACAGAGCCTATGATCTCATCAGTATTAAATTTTGGTAGAGGAGTTAGTAGAGGTTGTATAGTAAGTGTATTTTTTATAGACAATTGCAACGCCCCCTGCCTTCTTTCCCGTACTATCTAGTCTTAGGATATTATATCCTGGAAGGAGAATTTCCTCATTCTCTGTGTTGGGTTTTAGCCAGGTCTCTGTTATGGTTAGAATGTCAGGGGAGCAGTGAGTTATGAATACTTGTAAGTGAGGGAGTTTGATATACTGCGTGAGTTAAGGTTAATGATAAGTAGATCTGCTGTGTGTTTGTTTGGGGTTATAATGTTGCTTGGACCTAGATTTGGGTGACTATCTCCAGAGGTAAGGAGGCATTTCTTTAGTAATAGATGAAGTCTGATTGTTTAAGAAAACAGCAAGTGGAGTGGTAGGAGAAAGCTGGAATAAGCAAATACAAGTAGCGTATTGCTAGAGCAACAAAATCTTTAATATGGTAAGCGCTTTCAGTGGTACAAATGTTCCACCTTCATCAGACCCAGAACAACGTGTAACAAATACCTATATATCATTTTGTTAATTATCAATTACTCAATAAGTTAACCAATTAACCAAAGAATAGAAATGAAATTAAAAATAGCCGCATAGTACTGCCCTGTTTAACCTGTTTTTTTCTATTTTACATGCTTTTTTGCAACCAACGAGTGCACGAAAGCTAGGAAAGCCAAAAATAACTGAAAACATTATGCTTAGCTCGTGTATGCAGTTCACATTTGAATATAAAGCTTCAAGAGAACTAAATCGCGAGCTATTCATTGCTCCATGGTTTTGAGACTGGTGCACTGTGTAAGAACTTCTAGTGATGACATAACTGTTCTCTGAGCTCCGGTCGCACATAAGAAACAACTGTTTCATACGAAACAACTGCGACAGATGATAAGGACGTAGCAAGGAAGTTTTGCTGCTGAGATATTTAAAATGCTCTTCAAAGTAGTTATTTTACTGTAAGTTTATAATTTCCTAACAAAATGAATGCTTATTAGTTGTTCTTGATGCCAGAGACTAGAATTAACAACATATATACTGGAAACTGTTGTAGTTGCAGTTTAATTCAGTATTCTAGGCACAACTATCACTCATTGCTTCTTTGCATTGTTTTGAATTGTTTGTTCTCTAAACTTATTAATAGTGTGATGTACATGTTTTAGTTATAAGGTGAACACTGATTAATTATATGTAAATATAAAATAACTTGTAAACGAAGAGTAAAATTGCACATGAAGAGAAAATTAACATTTCTCTATACACAACACAGATACTTTAGTTATAATGCAGCTTCACTAGATATTTAGTATAAGGTAAATTTAGCTGACTGAAGAGAAGGTTGGAAAAAATTTTACAACAACTGTATGGGTTTATACTGTGTACACATGACGATTATTATAGCTAGGTTATAAATGTATCCTGTACCCATTATTGGTATAACTGCTATAGGTTTATTCCATGTACACATGTTGATTATAGCAAGGTTAGGAATGTGCCCTGTACCCATTGTTGGTATGACTGGCATGAGTTTATACCCTATACGCATGATGATTATAGTAGGTTAGGAATGATCCCTGCACACATTATTACAATAACTGGTATTGATTTATACTGTGTACACACGACGATTATTATAACTAGGTTATAAATGTCCCCTTTACCCATTATTGATATAACTGCTATGGGTTTCTTCCATGTACACATGATGATTATACCAAGGTTAGGAACATGCCCTGTACCCATTATTGGTAAAAGTGGTATGGGTTTATATCCCGTACACATATGATTATACCTAGGCTAGGAATGAACCCTGTACCCATTATTACAATAAGTGGTATGGGTTTATACTGTGTAGACTGCTGATTATTATAAATATGTTATAAATGTACCCTGTACTTGTTGTTGGTATAACTGATACAGGTTTATACCCCGTACATATGATGATTATAGCTAGGTTAGGAAAGTACCCTGTACCCGTTATGACAATAACTGGTATGGGTTTGTAAGAAACATTGAAATAGTGCATTCCTTTATAAGTCACAGATAGTTTTTTGAAAAAAAAGGGCAGGTGTAATATTGTCACATGTTAATAAGCTGAGGTAAATACAGCTATCTGACACATAAATATCTAAAGGTTTTAACTAAAAGAAACTGTAAAGAGAGCATTACTGATATTCCTCCATAAGTTACTTATGGGGAACCATACTTGGAAGTCCTTTCACGCATGTGTTATATATTTTATCCACAAGAATCCGAGTATAAACATATCTCTTTTCATGTGAGCGCTGATATATTAGGAGTGTTATTTGGATAATAGGAAATTGCTTATTATTTTCATGGATAATTTGCATCCAGGCATCCCTAAAGTATAGAAGGATATGGTAAAGTAAATTAATAGCATAGTTCACATAGTACTAAATAATTGATTTTAAGCAAGTACAGAATATAATAGTAAGTGTTGAATGAACAAAACAAAAGCTGTTTAAGGAATAACACATATCTAATTATTTTACAAGCAGCCAATACATGTACTATCCGATCATTATACTAAGGATGTCATTATATAATTAATAACTAACATAAGCAATGTTGATCTGTGCTTTTGCTAATTGAAGTGATATTGATAACAGTGAGGACTTGAATGAATACACTTCTGAAATATCAGTGTTAGAAAGTTGTATAAATGACTTATTAATGGAACAAAAGGAGATGAATGAGACAGAGAAGGGTGTTTAAATAAAGTAAGTTTATCACATTAAATAAACTTAAAACACACATA
The DNA here is from genome assembly GCF_019279795.1 of Protopterus annectens. Lineage (NCBI taxonomy): Eukaryota > Metazoa > Chordata > Ceratodontiformes > Protopteridae > Protopterus > Protopterus annectens. The sequence goes on from NC_056726.1 coordinate 1,799,781,289, forward strand.
ATAGTTTAATAGCATAAATTTCAAAATATTGGTCATATTTTGCTTAGATCATACACATATAGCCCATAAACAAAATGTATAGAAGGAATAGTTGAGGGGGGAATGGGTGATAGAAGAAGAATGGAGAAGGTTTTCATGCCTTAAATATATAAATATATATTTAATACGTGGTGTCATTTCAAATCATTTACTTAAACTGGATGTACACCCTTTATTCACAGATTAATCTATACTAAGAAAATAATATCTTTTTCATCTTAATGAAAGATTCTGATCCCTTATATTGTTTTTGAAGTTAAGCTTACATATGTTGGTTTATGAGAACATAATCCTGTTACTTTAACATAGAGATATTTGCCAAACATGAACATTTATTACATGACTATTTTTTATTTGTAATTTGTAAAATACTTAATATTTCATCATATATCTTGAGATGTTTTTGCGCTTTAATAACTAAACATAATGCTACTTAATATTGAATAAGTCTAACTGTATACCTAATTATAAGAGGGCAGAATTAGCAATATAGAGGGTGATTGGTTGTAGGACTGTTAGTGGTGGTGGCTAAGATGATGTTTTCATCAAGCCAGGAAATTAGGTTTCCATGTTTAGTTTTGTATATAGTTATATCTGTTATGATCTTTTTATTCAGTTTTATCTACTTGCTCATAACTAAATTCAGTAGATATATCTGTAGCACTCTAAATGTTCTCTTACAAATGTATATCTTTAAATGTCAATGGCCTTAATAACCCTATCAAAAGAGGGAGTATAGCTAGATATTTGAAACTGAATAAAATAGATATGGGTTTTTTACACGGAACGCATATTGCTGGTAGGGATATAGATAGAATTATATTTTAATGGATATATGGTCCTTGTAGAATCCCACTACCAAACCAAGAGAAGAGGCACGATGATACTATGGAGAAAACATTACCAATGCCTAAAGTCATCGATACTTACTCAGACAAGAATAGCATGTTATGCTTGGCAGTTCTGGAGATAAACAAAGATATGTAACTTTTGTAAATTCTTACTGGATACCTGGTTTTGGAGCAGTTACAGCAAAAAATCATCTAGAGTTAATAATTTCCAAATCCAAAGGAGAAATAATACATGCAGGAGATTTCAATTGCCTTCTCACTGAAAAAGACACTAACTAAGAATGATAAATTTAGAATTTCCCCTACAGCCAAAAAGTTAAAGAATTTTATTAATGTATTATGTCTTAGGGATATATATGATTTAAAAGAAATACACTCTTTAGAGTACACCCATTATTCATATAGGTATGGTACACAAACAATAATTGATAAAGTACTAGTTACTAACAATATATTTTCTAAGGTCCAAGAAGTGCTAATTAGTTCATGCCCATTATCAGATCATAATGCCTTATTTTTTAAGGTCAATATCATGCCTAAAGACTTAATAACGTGGCAAAGATTACCTGTCTACATTACTACACTTAATGGTTTTAAAGAGTGGCTTCTTGGGGAAATAAAATTATTTTTAGACATCAATAATAATAATGAAACTTCAAAGGTTATACTTTGGGATTCACTAAAATCTTATTTATATGGTAAGATCAAAAATTGGTATATAAACAAAAGAAAACAATGGGGGAATGAATTAATACAAATACAATTAAAAATAGACGGAATAAGAAAAAGTTTAAACACCAGAGACATAAAAACTAATTCTGAACTTAAAACATTAAATACTAGATATGCAGAAATTGTAAATCATAAAGTGGCAGTAAATCTAGAAAAATTCAAAATTCAATCCTATTCAGTGAATCCCAAAAATGTAGATAGGTTGGCAGTTAAAGCAAAAAAATTAGCTAGACTTAGTCATATAAAAGAAATTACTGATAATACAGGAGTTAAAACAAGACATGTAACTGAACACAAAGAAATTCTGGAGGTCTTCAGATTGTATTATAAGAAGTTAAATAATACAAATAGTGACTCTGCAAACAATATGCTTAAGTGTAATTTTTTGAATGATAATATCAACAGAAGAGTAACAAAGGAACAAAACACTAATTTGCTCAAACCAATAACATTAAAAGAAATTAAAGAATGCATTTGAAATCTTAAAAACAATAAGGCACCTGGATTAGATGGGATTATAGGAGAAATATATAAGTTGTTTCCAGAGGACACCTTAAAGACTTTAGAGGCAGCTTTTGAAGAATTTAGGAAAAATAAAAATATATTTCCTTCATGGAAGTATGCTATAATATCTCCCATTCTAAAGCAAGATAAAGACCCTAAATTAGTATCATCATATCGACCTTTATCTCTGCTAAATATAGATTATAAATTTTTTACCTATATACTTACTAAAAGATTCAATCAATTCATCCCCAAAATAATAGCAGATGATCAAACAGGTTTTATTTTAAATTGGAAGTTCAGGACAATGTCATCAGACTTTTAACCTTAATAGATGTTGCAAATAAAAAGTAAAAAGAACCATCAATTATTAGTTTAGATATAGAGAAGGCATTTGATTCTTTATCTTGGACATACCTATTTAAAGTCTTGGAAGCATTCAATTTCTCCACAGATTTCATAGAACTAATAAATAGCTTATATAAAAACTCTTTGTCATATATTAAAATTGGGGCTTTTTTATCTAATAAAATTCAAGTACTAAAAGGAGCTAAGCAAGGTTGTCCTCTGTCACCTTTGTTATTTGCATTGTCAGTAGAACCCTTTGCAAATTACATAAGAAATAATAACAACATAAATAGCTTTATTGTTAATTCAAATTATGCTTCTAAAATACAATTATTTGCTGGTGATATAATATTAACCATAGAAAATCTAGATTCCTCAATAACACATATCACAGCAGTTATAGGGCATTTTGAGAAATTTTCAGGTTTAAAATTTAACAGCAATAAATCTGAAACATTATTAGTAAATAAAAAAGTAAGTTCTGAGTGGAGAAAACACAGTAATTTTAGTTGGGGAAATGACACTCTTAAGTATCTAGGTGTGTATATAAATCCTAATTGGAAAGAAATCATACAAATCAATTATAGAAATCTGTTAGGTATAATCAAATAATATATAAACAAATGGAATAAAATGTTTTTTACGTTTGAAGAAAAGCTAACATTAATAAAAATGTGTATTCTCCCAAAAATGTTGTTCCTTATTCAAACCATAATTATTAGCCCTCCAAAAAAATTATAAAACAGCTCAATTCACTTCTAATTAAGTTTTTATGGTCCCCACAAAAAATGAGAATAAAGTATGATTGGCACAATAGAGATTGGGAAAAAAGGTGGAATTTTATTCCCAAACTTAGAACTATATGCTGAATCAGTCATAATTTATATCATAAGCAAGTGGTTAAGTAACAAATATACTTCAAGCTGGAAAAATTTACACATGAATATTCTACTATCTAATGCTGATGAAGCAATAAACAATGCCATTTTTACTGTAAATAACTTTTTTTAGTGGTGAATGACTCAGTATATAAAGAAAATAAACATGAGAAGCTACCACATTGTATTAGCTATATAATAAACAATTTTAGGAAAATTTTAAACAGAAACTGCATAATAAGACATTTTTCAATATTAATGTTCCCAATAGCACTCACAAAGAATTGTCTAGACTCTTTTAATATGAATAAAATAATGGAAATGAAAGGCAATGGACTAAATTACTGGCACCAGTTTCTAAGTACAAATAATATTTATGACACTACAAGCCTTTTAGCAAGATAAAACACAAATCAAGTTAATTGGTTAAATATTCACATTTTCAGGGAACATTTAATAAAGGAATTTAAAACGAGCCAAGTAACTAATAATTTATTACAGCCTAAAATAATCTTTTTTATGTGAATTGAATTAATCACAATTTAACATGGGTTTCTCTTTATCTAAGATTTACAAGACATTGAGAGCTGACTTAAAACAACCCGAAGACTCTTTATGTAGTTATATAGAAAGTATGAACAGATTTAATTTTTCTGAAAATGATAAATTATTAACACTCAGGTCAATCAGTCATACAACATCATCTCCATATTGGAAAATATTTACATGTAAATTTTTACACAAGAGTTTCTTTACTCCACAGAAAATTGCTATAATATCAAATAAAAACTAGTCACAATTGTTGGAGATGTGATGAGGGTCTCTGTGCTGATTGGGTACACATGTTCCTTGAATGCAGAGTGGTTGTCCTATTTTGGCAGAAATTTAGAGATTTTATGAAGGCATTGTGGACTCACAAGTGTATAATAACAGATGCACTTTTATTGTTTAATGGTCTAATACCAGATTGTATACCAAAACCACAAGTGCATCTTCTCTGGTCTCTTTTGGCAATAGAAAGAAAAATTATCACTTCAAACTGGAAAACCAAAATAAATGTATCTTTTGCTGAATTTATATTATTGGCCAAAACAGTATGTAACAGAGAACTTTTAACTCTTGCCTTTAGAACGACAAGAATGACACACAGAAAGCTATCCTGGATGAAACCAAAAAAGTTATTAGATAAAATGCAATGATTTCAAACAGAATAGACTAATGTTATGAGCATTTTTTTTGTATATAGTTTTTAATATTTAGTGTTATGTTTATGTATAATTATTTGCATGGTATAAGAAGTTCATGATGATATGAAAATTAATAAAAAGAAAGTTTTAAAAAAAATACCCTGACCAGCATTCCGGACAGAATGTTGACAAGCAAGCAGCAGCTTTTCTGAGCTCTGCTATTTTATTTATTTTCTGACAGGAAATTATATTTCTAAGTTATCATATGTGAAGTTTTTGACAAAATACTAATATATTGAACTGTTCTGGAAGTTAACAACAACAGTTTTTTTAAATCATTTCCTGTCATACATTTGCTCAAAAGATTCTTCACTGGGAAACAGAGTGAGTCACAAAAAATTGAACTCTCAGGAATCTCTTATGAGAAAGGACTTTCCGGCTGTATTATCTAATATACAAGAACTTTCACTGAAAATGGGCAAAATAGATAACAAGCTAGACAACATCAAAGAAAAATGCTCCAAGCAAATGGAACAAATACATATATATATATATATATATATATATATACATATGTGGTTCAGTGAACAGAAACCTCAAGTATCAGGAATGGATGTGTCATTAAATGATATAGAATGGAGATAAGCAGAGGAGGAAAACAATACAGATTTCCTTCTCAGACAAAACACTCTACTTTTGGAAAAAATAGACAACCTCGAAAACAGATCTCGGAGGAACAACATCCACATCTTTGGCTTACCTGAGAAGATAGAAAATGGATTTATGAGAACTTTTCTAACATCGTGGCTACCTAAAGCTCTTGATTTGCCAGAAGCAAGGTCCCATAGAATCAAAAGAGTCCACAGATCCTTGGCTACTCCAACTGCAACTAAAAATAATCCATCACCAAGATCTACCATTGTAAAGTTCTTTTCTTCACCAGACAAGGAACACATTTTAAAAACTGCTAGGACAAAACCTCCCATCAAATTAGGGGAAAAAGCAATAAGGTTTGATAATGATTATTTGACTACTATGATGGCTAAAAGAAAAAAACTTTCTTCCTTCGATCAAAAAACTAAAGAAGAAACTAATCAAATTTCATCTGCTATTTCCAGCCAGACTTAAGATATTTCTTTCTTATTACATTAAAATCTTTGCTGACTTAGACAATCTCATAACTTTTCTAAAGACAAAAAACGTAATTGACCAGGTAGAGGATATGGATGGATTAACAACTTTTTGAAAAGTCAGACAGAAAGAAATAATTGGAAAATGAATGAAAGGAAGAAGAAACTAAAATAAAAATGACTTCTTTAAATAACTTAATAGTTTGTCAGTCCCATTAACAAGCAAGTTATTACTAATTATAAATTATTCGTGCTGACATGCTTATAGCTTAAAGAGAGACCTAGATGCTTCCTAAACAAGGTTAACATTATTAAACCATTTCTTCTTATTTTTATCTAAGTACACCATTTTAAATTAATAATAAGTGTGTGTTCATATACATGGGTATTTGATTAGGGACCCTGACATATACATACATATGTAAACAACATAAAATATAATTGGCTATTAACACATATAAACAAAACAAAAGTATAATTGGCTTTGGGGAACAACTTTTTTATCCTCATTTCATAGCTTTCAAGACTATTTAGAATTCACGCAGGTTTCCTTCAACCAATACTTGTACACATATAGCAATATGTGTATATAATTGTTTAATCCATTAGCTCTATCAAACTCATAGATAAAATCCTGAACTACAGAGCATATCCTTTTTTACTATCAAGGTATTACATCAATTAATAAATAATGAAAAGACACAAAAGAAGAAAAGTAACTTACTGTTATATGTTATATAGAAATTTCACAAACATAAACTAATTGAACTCAGTGCAATAATAACAATTACAAAAGACAGGGCATGTGCATTTCATGTCCTCTCTAACAGTTGCTCACATGGTTTGCTGCTTGTATTGGGCAATGGAAGTGGATATGTGAAGACTAGCTTAAATTATTTATTACTATATAGATAGAAACATAATAGCAAATATCTAGTATAATATAAGTAAATGAGAGGGAGGAGAGAGGGAGAAACATGCATAGGTGTTCCTTGTCATAATCAGTCGGCTAGAACAGCTTAAGAGTAGCTGGAATTAAACAGGGTGCATTACTGGAAAATAAGTCTTCTCATTCATTCTTTTCCCTTCCTCTTTGCCCTCTTATTAATCTCTTGACTGGCTGAACTGGACTTTATGATGTACTCTGTGAGTCTTACTAAAATATACTTTCTAACAAATGGCAGACAGATATAATTTATATTTTACTTAAAAGGAAAGGGAGGCATTGCAATTTAAGATGCTGTAAATTTTAATGTAAACAATTCAGTTAATGGCTGAAGATATTGTGAGAGAGTTATGTATGTATGATGTAGTAATAGCATTATGCTTTGCAAGCTAATCAAGTTGTTTTACATAAATATCATCAGATGTGGAGATAAAAAAAAAAAAGAAAAAAGCAGCTCGAGCATTTATTAGATGACATTTTAGTTTAAAAAGAATCCTGGTTTCCCGCTGAGATTGCAAGCAACTCAGCGTGATGACAAACAGATAGCTTCATAGGTTCATAGGTAGGTACTAGGCTATCTGCCCGAAGGCATTTATAAGCCTAGCTAGAATGTCTTGGCTGTCTCCACCCCCTTAGATTAGTTCCCTGTGCCTCTGTTCAGCAGAGCCATTGAAGTAATCCCTGGGGTAAACTTTCTGTTTCCATCCACTTGTCAAGGTTTCTCTTGAAAAGGGTTAGCAAGGAGCTCTGCCTAATGTAGATTGGAATCTTGTTTCAGAGCATGGGAAGTCTCTGGGACAGGAATCTATCCCACCTGCATGTCCTATTAATTGTTGTGGTGAGGTTTAGATCCTTGGAGTGTGTGGCTCGAGGGGATATGGTTTTCTTCAGGTGGATCATGTCCATCAATTATGGGTTGGACATGGCCTTGTATGTCAGGCAGAGATCACCACCGAGTAGGTGGTATGCAACCGAGTACAGCTGGAGTTTCTTCAGTCGAACTGCATAGGGCATCTGCTTGAGGCCAGTGATCCTCTTGGTGAGGTACTTCTGTGGTCTTTCCAGTTGTTGCAGGTGTCTTGTAAGGTACATCCCAAATGGGGCATTGTACTCTATGATGGGTCTGATGAGTGATGCGTAAAGGGACCCAATGACCTCTTTCGATCTGGATGCAAACCCTTTTGTGATTAGGTGGGCCACATCGAAGGATTTTCCTACCACTTTGTCAACGTGATTATCAAAGGAAAGTGTACTATCTACTTGGGTCTCAAGATCCCTAATTAAGTCTTCCATATTTAGGGGGCTACCACTTATGTGATAGTTTGTGGGTACTTTGTTTTTTCCAAAAGAGATGACTATGTACGTTTTGGCAATTAGCTTGAAGCCATGGTTTTGACACCAGGTATCTGTCTCAGTGAGACCCTTTTGGAGGATGTCTGTGTCAGCCGGAGAGTCAATTATAACCCCTAGTTTGCAGTCGTCTGCGAACTTGGTCAGCTATAGTCCTCCTGTGCTTGCCTGTACGTCTGAGAAGTATATGCTGAACAGGAGGGTCCTAGGACTGAGCCCTGGGGAATGCCACTTGTAACTGGTTTAGAGTCAGACCTAGTTCCTGCAACTCTTACCATGTGGGTTCTGTCCGTGTCCAGTTGGCAACCCATCTCATGATGTAGGGGTTTATGTTCAGGCTGGTGAGCTTGTCTATAATACCTGTGTGGGGAATGGTGTTGAAGGCCTTTTCAAGGTCTAAGTAGGCTGTGTGGACCACCTTTCCCTCGTCTATACCCTTGGTAACTGTCTCAAAGAAGTCCACCAGGTGTAGGAGGCATGATCTGCCCTTAACAAAGCTGAACTGGGTAGGGTTCAGTGTTTGGAGGTTCCCAATGTCTCTGTTAATGAGATTCCTGATGTTGCGCTCCATAGCTTTGCAGACCAAGCTAGTCAGGCTTATAGGACAATAGTTCCAAGAATCCGTTGTAGCTCCACCTTTGTGGAGCAGAATAACTGTTGCTGTGCTCCACTCTGTGGGCACATAGCCTGTGGAAAGGCTGAGTTTAAATAGTGTGTTTAGGTGAGGAGTTAGTTCATCTTTGAGCTCATGTAGGATGCAGCCTGGGACACCGTCTAGTCCCATTGATGCTGTGGTTTTGGCTTTGAAGAGGGCTGTTTTAACCTGAGTGTCTGTGATTTCAGGGGCACTACATTCTTCTGGTATAGTTATGGGCCCTATTGGGGGTGAGAGGGGGGTGAAGTTTGCACTGAACCTGTCTGCCAGGGTGCTGGCTATATCAGTCAGTTCTGTGTATTTTGTGCCATTCTGCACTAACTCTGAGCAGATCTGAGAATTGCCACTTAGATTCTTGACATAGCTAAAGAATGCCTTGTGGTTATCTTTGGAATCCTTGGCAATTTTTCTTACGAAGCTAGCCTTGGATGATTTTATGAGGGAACGTAGTTTCTTGCTGATACTGATCAGTGATGTCTTCACTTCTTGAGATTTTACTCTTTTCTGTACTAGTTTCCTCCTTCTATTGTATAGCTTGTTTATTGCAGGGGTCCGCCAGACTGGTTTCCTTTTCCAGGAGGAGTGAGTCTTGATTCTGCTTGGGATAGCATGATCCATGCATGCTTGTAGGTGCCTGTAGAGTGCATTAGTAAAGGATTTTGCAGCTTGGTCAGCATTATCCTTTAGCATGGGGGCTTTGAAACTTTCCACCTTGGTTTTAAGTAATGTGAAGTTTGCTTTTGAAAAGTTTTTCACGGTGGTTTCTTTGAGTGAGGATAGTGGCGGAATGTGGATATCTAGAGTGATTAGTTTATGGTCAGATCTAACCAACGAGAGGTTGACATCCGATGTGGAACACCGGTCGACCATGTTGGTAATGACCAGGTCCAATATGTTGTCACCTCTGGTGGGGGTGTTGACCAGTTGATCCAGGGCATTTGAGTTTATAAATAGGTTCATAGGTTCATAGGTAGGTACTAGGCTATTAGCCCTGGGGTCAATACAAGCCAAAAAGGTACCCTGGATTTTGCCACCCAAGAAAATTATTTTCCTGTGCCACTGTCGAACAGAGCCACTGGAGATGATCCCTGGGGTAAATTTCCTATTTCCCATCCAATAATGAAGATTTTTCTTGAAGAGTGCTAATGAGGAGCTTTGTTTGATATAGATAGGTAGTTTATTCCAGAGTATGGGAAGTCTCTGGGACAGGAATCTATCCCTCCGGCATGTTCTGTTTATTGTGGTGACAAGGTTTAGGTCCCTAGAGCATGTAGCTCAGAGGGATTGGGATTTCTTTAAGTGGAGCATGTCCAACAGCTCTGGGTTTGACATAGCTTTGTATGTTAGGTAGAGATCACCACTGAGTAGGCGTTATGCGACGGAGTAAACCTGGAGTTTTTTGAGACGGTCTGCATAGGGCATCTGTTTGAGGCTGGTAATCTTCTTTGTGAGGTATTTCTGTGGCCTTTCCAGTTGTTGTAGATATCTTATGAGGTACATACCAAAAGCGGTGTTGTACTCTATAATGGGTAGAGGGGAACAATGACATCTTTTTTTCTGGATGAGAACCTTTTGTGATGAGGTGTGCCACGTAGAAGGATTTCCTGACTACTGTGATGATGTGATTATCAAAGGAGAGACTACTGTCCACCTGTGTCCCAAGGTCTCTTATCACACTTTCGGTATTAAGTATACTACTGCCTATGTTGTAGTTCATGGGTACAGAGTTTTTACCAATGTGGTAGACAATGCACTTTTTGGCATTGAGCTTGAGGCCATGGCTTTGACATCAGGCATCTGTCTCAGTGAGGCCCATTTGTAGGATGTCCACATCGTTAGGAGTTTCGATTATGGCTCCTAGTTTGCAGTCATCTGCGAACTTCATTAGCCAAAGACCTTCTGTGTTAGCCTGTACTTCAGAGAAGTAGATACCAAACAGGAGAGGACCCAGGACTGAACCCTGTGGTACTCCACTTGTCACTGGTCTGAAGTCGGATTTGGAGTCTGCTACTTTTACAGTGTGGGTTCTGTCAGTGAGCTAGTTGGCAACCCATCTTGTGACATAGGGATTTATACCTAGTTTAGTGAGTTTATCTATAATTCCGAGTGGGGGATGGTGTCAAAAGCCTTGGCAAGATCTAGATAGGCTGTGTGAATGACCTTACCCTTGTCTACGGCTTTAGTGACTGCTTCAAAGAAGTCTATCAGGTTTGGGAGACATGACCTGCCTTTTACAAACCCAAACTGGGCGTGGTCCAGAGTTTGGAGATTACCAATGTCTTTGTTTATAAGTTCCATGATGATACATTCCATGGCCTTGTAGAACAGGCTTGTCAGGCTAATGGGGCGGTAGTTCCCGGGGTCTGTGGTGGCTCCCCCCTTGTGGAGTGGGATAACCATCGCTGTGCGCCATTCAGCAGGCACAAATCCTGAGGTGAGGCTATGATTGAACATGGTACTTAGATTGGGTGCTGGATCATTCTGTAGTTCATGTAGAATGCAGCCTAGGATGTTATCTGGTCCCATGGATGCTGTGTTCTTGGTTTTGGAGACTGTGGTTTTCACCTGTGCAGGCATGATTACAGGAACTTTGCATTCTTCTGGTATAGAGATGGGCTCTTTAGGGGTTGAGAAGGGGGTAAAGTTAGCACTGAACCTATCTGCCAGGATGTGCGCAATATTAGTTGGGTCTGTATATTTAGTGCCATTGTGCTGTAACTCAGAGCAGATCTGAGTGTTGCCATTGAGATTCTTGACATAGCTATAGAATGCTTTGTGGTTGTCTTTAGAATCAGTGGAGATTTTGTTTTTGTAACTAGCTTTGGAGGATTTTATCAGGGAAAGCAGCTTCTTACTGAGGCTGACCAAGGAGCTCCTCCACTCATGGGATTTTACTCTCTTTTGCAACAGGTTCTTCCTTCTGCTGTACAGTCTGTTTATGGCAGGGGACCACCAGATTGGCTTCGTTTTTTTGGAGGATAGTGTCTTGGTTCTGTTTGGGATAGCACGATCCATGCACTCATGTAAGTGCTTATAAAGTGCAATTGTGTAGGATTCAGTAGTCGTAACTGTATTGTCCATCTGCATGGGTGTCATGAAGTTCACCACTTCTGTCTTAGGAAGCATGAAGTTGGCTTTGGAGAAATTTTTTACCGTGGTTTCTTTAATGGGGGGTGGGAGCAGGATGTGGATATCTAGGGTGATTAGCTTATGGTCGGAATGGACCAATGAGGTGTTGATTTCAGGTGTGGAACACTGGTCACTCATGTTAGTAATGACTAGATCTAGGATATTGTTTCCCCTGGTGGGGGTGTGGATAAGTTGATCCAGGGCATTGGAGTTTATGAATTCCAGAAAGCATTGAGTGAAGGAGTTGGTACATGAGTAGTTTTCCCAGTTAATGGTGGGGTAGTTGAAATTTCCCATTATTAGGGTGTTTGGTTGAACCCTAATATTTTCCAGTACATCAACAAAATAGGATTGGGAATCCTTGGACAAGATGGGTGATCTGTAGCAAGCTACAATTTGGATTGCAGTTTTGCCCAGAGTTAGTTGCACTTGCATAACCTTGGCTGCATTATGCTGAGCAACTAGCCTGGAGGTGTGGATATCCTTAATGAATATGGACACACCTCCGCCTTTGGTGTTCCGGTCCAGGTTACATGGCCGAAAAGTGTGGTATGAGTTATAGCCTGGTAGTGCAGGGGTGCTCTCTGGAGCCTTGAGCCAGGTCTCAGTCACTGCACGGATATCGATGTTCTCCATTTTAAGGAGTGCCTTGAGTGAGTGCATTTTGTGATTTAGACTTCTAGCATTAAGTAGCATCATCCTCAGTTTTTGCTTGCCTATTCCTGTTATGGTGGCGAATTTGTCATTTGAATCTTGCCTAAAAAAGGCACTATAGGGGCGGCAAGAACCTTAGCCAGTATCCGGAATCCCAGGGGTGACAGGTGCAGGCCATCTCTGGCAAAGCATCGTGGTCTGTCGACCAAGTCATCCCAGGCAGACAGATACTGGATCCCTTTAGAATGGCACCAGAAGCTTAGCCAATTGTTGAAGTCAATCATTTTGTCCTTGAACTGCGGCATAATTCTGGGTCATGGCAGAATGCTACACAGGGCTAGGGTCATACCTGCTTCGGCTCCAAGATTGGAGAGCTCTTCCATGTCTCTTTTCATGTAGTCCAGGGAGGTGCATCTCAGGTCATTCACACCAACATAAGCAATGACAGAGTCATATTTGTACTTGTTGTGGAGTGACCCGAGTGCGTGGGTTATGTGGCGGATCCTGGCTCCCGACAGGCAGCTGACAGTAACCTTCTCCTTGTTTAGCCTGGTGAGTGGGACATCAGTGTGCCTGACTATAGAGTCACCTATGACTAGTGTGTTGGGTACGTTGTTTTGCCTTATTGGCTATGGTTGAGTGGCACACAGAGTCTGCGGGCTATGTGTCATTTGGGTTGTGTTGGGGGGTGGAGGTTGCTTGCATTTCTGCTTTGTAGGTCTCTGTTGCTTGAGCAGATTATTATTGAGAGTCTCTGCAAATGTTTTTTTGTTTCTATGTGTGGATTTTGGTGGTATAGATTTAGTGAGACTATGTGATGAGTGTGGTGTGGTGCAAGTGTTTACCTTCCCCACTTGACTGGCAAGTTCAGTCTTGATTGGAGAGAGCTTTACCTCCAGTTTGGCTAGATAAGTGCATCTCTCACAGGTTGTAGTGTTGGGTGGTAGGAGGAGAGGGTTGTCTGTGTACATGAGGCAATTTCTACATTGCCCCAAGATGCCCAGATTCATCAGATAGACAGGAGAGAACGCTGGAAGATGACCCTTGGACATGCCTGAATAAAAAACTATTTTCCTCTAGATAAGTGAGGAAAGTGAGTACAAGAGCTGTTTTTCTCTAAGCAAGTGAGGAAAGTAAGTACCAAAACTGTTTTCCTCTAGGTAATGAGGAAGGTTGAGTGCTTTAGTAATTAGTAAGTTATTTAGTGCTTACAAGTTCTGAAATAGTGCTGATCATGAATAAGCAAATTCAAGTGCTAAAACTAAGAATCTGTATCTGGACTAAACTAGTTATTGGAAAGGGGGGAAACAAGTGCAAATGTGGGCTTTTAAATCAGAAAGTTGAGAGAGATGAAAAAACTGCCCAAACGGCCAATAACTACAGTTTCTGGGCCAGAACCACTCCTTATGTGGTAGATAGGTTACCTTGTGCGTACCACTCCCACTGATAAGCTAGAAGGCTTCCCTCCAACACAGAAAGCTTGGGGGGGCTCAGAAGCTTACATACAGTCCTGGATAGAGCAAATCTGAATTTGGACTACACTAGTTACAGGAAAGGTATATTATTTATTTATTTTTTTAAGGAAATGTTGGGCAAGGGAGTTTGTACTTGAGAAGTTCTCCCAGTTAATGTTTGGGTAATTGAAATCACCCAATATCAGGGTGTTTGGTAGGACCTTTATGTTTCCCAGTGTTTCCAGGAATGTGGAGTGGGGGTCTTGGGACATGGTGGGTGATCTGTAGTAAGCTATAATTTGAATAGCAGTTTTGCCCATTGTTAGTTACACACAGATAATCTCTGAGGCATCGTGCTGTGCCACTAACCTGGAGGTGTGGGTATCCTTGATGAATATGGATACTCCCCCTCCTTTTGTATTTCGGTCCGGGTTTTGTGGCCAAAATGTATGGTATGAGTTGCAGCCTGGTAGTGCTGGGGTGTTCTCTGGAGCCTTAAACCAGGTTTCTGTTACTGCACATATATTGATTTTCTCCATACTGAGGTCTGCCTTGAGTGCATGCATTTTGAGGTTTAGACTTCTGGCATTGAGTAGCATTAACCTCAGTTTTTTGTTACTTGCGCTATTTATGGCGGTGGGTTTTTCTTTTGAGCCTTGCCTAAAAATGGCACTTACATACAGTCCTTGGCCAGTATTCAAAACCCTAAGGGCGACACGTGCAAGCCATCTCTAGCAAAGCAGCGTGGCTTGTCGAGCATGTTATCCCAGGCTGACAGACACTGGATCCTCTTTGAATAACACCAGAAGCTTAGCCAATTGTTGAAATTGATAACTTTTCTCTATACCGTGGTATTATTCTTGGTGAGGCAGGATGCTACTCAGGGTCAGGCTCATACCGGTCTGGGCTACGTGATCAGCGAGCTCCACCATGTCTCTTTTCATGTAGTCCAGGGAGGTACGGCTCAGGTCATTCACACCAACATGGATAACCTAAGCGATGTGCATGAAGGAAATGTGCAAGAGATATGCTTAACACCGTACTTCACAGGGGCAGAGGTCATAACCTCGAATAATTTTAAAGGGAAACACACGCATATTGGAAGTTCTTATTTATGTTAAAATTAAAAGGAAAACATAGGACATATAAATCAGATTTTATTTTTAACTAAAATACAAGATCCTATGTGGTTGTATTGACTCCTCAGATATAAAATATTAAACTACACCCAAAGTCCTCCCAACTCCAGGCATTAAATAACACTTTAAAATATAAGTAAACATTCAACTAGACTTACTTGTCTGCATAGCGGGTCTATATTAAATAAGCAAATGCTTATTCATCGACCCTAGTTCAGCGAACGCTGAAAATGCCGATAACGCAGAAGAGCGATTTTTTTCCCCAGGGAAAAAAAATCACTGTTCCACAAAAAAAAAAGCAAAAAAAAAAACTTAAAATGGTATTTAATTTTGGGGGCTTCGCCCCCACACCCCCCTACTTAAATATACCAACTCTGAGATTGCACCACAGTGGAGGAAATGGCAAACTCCGAAAACCGGCCCAGCAATTTTTTTTTCCCTGAGAAAAAATTTGCTGTTCCGGGTGTTCGGGATTTTCAGCATTCGCTGAAATAGGGTCGATGAATCAGTGTTTGCTTTTTTAACCATTTGCTGATTCAATATAGACCCTCCATAGATACTCACATATGACTGTCAGCATGCAAAAAGCAGGTTCTGCAAACTTGCTAATCTAATAGAATGGTACAGAGTAAAAAAAAAAAACTAACTGATGCATCATTATAGGACATTTATTTGTATGGAACTATTAATGTTATACACTTGTAACATTAGTCAAAAGAAAAAAAAAGAGGAAAAGAAGAATCAAAAAGGGATATAGAAAAGGGAAAATGGGAAGAAGGAGAAAGAAAAAAGTGAAAGAACGGAATATAGGGGGAATGAAAAAAGGGGAAGCAGAAAAAGAAGAAAAGGAAAGAAAGGGGAAAAGAGGGAAAGGAAAAAAAAGCAAAACACAGATAATCTATTTGTATGTGAGTCTAGGGAGACTGATATGCAGTTTATAGGGGAAAGAAAGTGAAATAATTTAAATAATTAAACCAGAAACACATGGAGATGTGATCTGTGCTTGCCTTTGGTGCATACTTTATTTTTTCAAACATATATGTTTGAATATATACAGTGAATACATTGTGGAGGATTTTTGATATAGGTATGAGCAGTGATATGAGAATAGTTTGCTATTGGTCAAGTTCAGCAGTCAGATGGCCTTTTCATTTCATCTGACTTTTGACAGAGAGGTAGTCATTGTACACATGCCATGCAGGTGGGTCTAGCTGTGAGAAACATCACTGCGTTTTAGTCTAAATAAATGATTTATATTTTTCAGAGGAACTTTCTGTGGGTTTAGTTAAGCAGATTTCAGCCATTGTGTGGGCTTGATTCTCAGCCTACAAACATAAGAGGTTTAGATGAGGCTGAAGTAGGGTGGAGGAACAATGGCCGAAAGGCAGAGAAATGGGGGAGTATGAGGGGTGTGGTCACATGGCAAAAATGAGCAACACCACATGCAATAGGAATTTTTACTCCCTCATATTGAGTTTTCATGTGGGCAGAGGGACAAATCAGCTCAGCATACCAGTTATGTGTCACTAGCTTAAGACATCATAGATATCTGCCATGTCAATTACCCAGGTCATATGAATCAATGAGCAAACCTTCTAGGGGGTTAATGCAGTTGAGCATTTTCAAGGAAAATACAACAAGGAGGAAATACAAGAATGCATGGTCAATCATGATATCATTATAAACGGATTGCTCGTAAGCATAAGAAAAACTCTATAAGTAATACAAATATGGAGGAGCAATTCATCTTATCTTAACAGGATTTTACATTAATTCTGGGATACAAATGCATTGAATTCTATTGCTAAGCTCATAGAGAGATGTTATGAATTTATTATAAGTTCAGAGGACCAAAAAATCTTACATGTCTATGGTGATGAGAAAAGTTAGACTCATACTCAGTAATAGTAACAGGTGTTCTATAAATATATCAGAAGGAAAAATATTTGAAGCAATAAATTTAATTCAACCACTAGTGTGTAAACTAAGCTAAACTTTTAAGATATGGAGCTTAAAATGTGAAATCTATGAAACAGCAGGTGAACAATGGTTTGAAGATGGTTACACTGTACTATTAATTCATATTTCAAGCAGCAAAATGAACAGTAAAAGTTGTACACTAAGGTATATCATCTATTAAAATACAAGAAATAAGAAATAGATGTTACAGAGGAAAAGGGGCATTTGGTTTTGCAAATTATAAGGATAAGGTAGCAATATACCTAATAATGCATGGAGGTGCATCTCTGGAACATATTTCCATCTAAATAATTTAATCATAAATATATAAAACATACAATCCAACTTTTATTGCATATTTGCTTAAGTCCTAACACATTATAAATAGGTAATTTAGTAGTGGCTTAACTTAAACCATATACTGTAATAAGGGATCACTGCTTATTTGCTTCCTACTTTAATTATAATTAGCTTTGACATGTAATTTTGAAAGTAATGATTCTTCATAGTTTCATCTCATAACAAATCAACATCTGGACAACTTTGACATTGTTATCTCCTGTTGACATCACATGATAAGAAATGACAAATCTCCCTGCATAGCAAACATTAGTAATAGACAATAATAACATCTAATACTTAGACAATTCTATTACACGTGAAAGTAGAGTATTATCTATAATATGCTCATGGTTTTATAGTTACAGGTACTTGGTACTAGAACTTGAGGTTAACATCAAGAAAATACAGACAGCCATATTAAAATTATCCAAATAGATGGAACAACTATGTGTGGTGTATATATCATGTGACAATGATAATAGTTTTACATTTTCTATAGATATTGTAACACTGTGTATTCTACATAAATTTCCTAATAAAAATGCTAAAGTGATGAATATAAGTTAATAAGCTGTTATTTACATGTTGTATAACACTTTCCATTTGTAATCAAGTATCTGGATATACATAACTGAACTTGGCACTAAACTGATTATAGAATTATCTATGATAAAATTCTAATGGCACTTCCCAAAGTTAAGGCATTTAAATCCTGTAAGTTAGAAATAATAGATCAATTTCTTATTTTCTATGTACATAAATGAACTTTGCACTAAACTGATTATAGAATTATCTAAGATAGAATTCTAACTAATGGCACTTCCTGAAGTTAACAAATTATAAACCTTGCAAGTTAGAAATAATAGATCCATTTCTTATTTTCTGTTCATGTTAGCAGGCATGGATTTTTGGTTACTTTTTCCTCTTTGTTTGAGCAGATGAAAGGGTTCGTTTGGATAGCTTTTCTATTCAAACTAGAAGCATTAGACTCCATGAATGGAAGAAGCATTGAAAGAATTTTTTTGTTGAAAACTTACCATAACCTATTGTTTTTTATGGGTGTCTACAATTGTCAAGAATATTAATGTATTTAAGTTTACTAACATGATTAGATTTACAATGATTATCGGGCAGTATAACATATATATGTGGTATAACAAAATTAATACATATGAAAGTTAGAAACATATCTATTTTCTATTTGCTAATAGATAACAGCATGATGTAATTAAAGTGCATTTCTATCAATATAAATGGTCAAAATAATGGTTGCAAGAGAAGAAATTTAAGTAAATTCCTAAATTTACATGCATCACAAATTGTTTTCCTAGAAAAACACACTTATTACAAGAAGATGTAAATAAGCCTAACACAAAACAATTTGCAGTTCTGAGTAGTTCTCAACATAAACAGAAAAAGAGGGGGGTGGCCATATTATGGAAAAATACTTTACCTTTACCAAATATAATAAGTGAAAATAAAGATAAGTGCATGTTCTACTCAGTAGTTACTGAAATGAATGGAGCTTTGTATATTCGTATAAATGTTTACTGGATTCCAGGTACTGGAGTAAAAACAGTCAAGTCACAGCTAGAAAAGATAATATAACACTCAAAAGGAAACATCATTATGACAGGAGATTTTAATTGCAAACTAAGTGATGAAAATTCTAATGCTATAAAGAAAGAATGCCAGCTTCAGTGAAGAAAATTTAAAACATTTATAGATTTAATTTCAGTTAAAGATATTAATGAATTCTCAGACCCGTATTCTCTTTTTTATACCTACCGTTCTCATAGACATGGAGCTCAGTCAAGAATAAACAGAGAATATATTTCCAATAACTTAATATCTAAGCTAATTAAAGACAATTTCTTGCCCACTTTCAGATCATAATGCTATAACGTTTGAATTAGACCTAAATATCAACAAAAAAAGTCTATAAAAAGGACACCAGCATACATAACAAACTTAAAGGATTTTAAAGACTTTTATAATAAAGAGATTCAAACATTTTAGAAATTAATTATACAGAGGATGTATCTGAAATATATGTTTGGGATGCCCAAAAAGCTTACTTGAATGGAAGAATAAAAACTGGTATGCTGTTAAGAAAAGGAATGGGATAAGGACCTGATAGAAATAAAGGGAAAATGATAAATTAGAAAAAAAGTCAAAAAGGTCAGAATAGAATGATGAAAGAAGAAGCTGAATTAAAAAAATAAGTATTTGAGATCTTAAATCATAAATCTATGATGAAATTGAAAAGATCAAGTTAATTAACTATTCCATGAATCCTAAATCTATGCACAAATTAGCTTCCAAGGCAAAAATAATTAATAAATGTAATCATATTAAAGAAATGTACTCACCAGGAAGTAAAAAAAAGGTAACAGATATAGATGAATTCTTGAAGATATTTAAAACCCACTTTAATAAAATTAATCAGGGTGAGGTAATAATGGAGTCCCAAGAATTAATTAAAACATTCATAAAAATATTAGAAAAATGCTAAAACAAGATCAAAATAATTAATAGATAAACCCATACAATTGGATGAAATTAAAAGTCAAATTAAAAAAAAAAACTAAAACTGAACAAAGCACCTGGTAATGATGACATAATATTGGAACTATATGAAATATTGCCAAAAGAAGCTCTATACATCCTACATAAAGTCCTTATATTAGCTGAAGACCTAACTAAAGCACCACCATCCTGGAAATACACATTTATTTCCCAAATATTGACGACAGATAAAAATCCAGCATAATGCTCCTCATATAGACTAAACACACTTTTAAATATTGATTATAGAATATTTATGGTTATACATGCTACTAGGCTATATCAATTTCTACCATGCCTGATTAATGATGATCAAACAGGATTTATTATAAAGAGAAATACATATGACAATATTAAAATTATATTATCCATAACATATTATGCAGGTAATGATACTTTTTGTCAAGCTTATTTATAAATCGTGCTTTTGACACTGTAAACTGGAATTATTTATTGCTGGTATTGGAGGAATGCAATTTCTCAGCATGTTTTTTGCAGCTTATTAATTTAATTATGATAAATCTGTGGCTTAATTAAAAATTGGTTCTTATTTATCAAAGTCAATTCCAATTACTAAGGGAACTAAAGGTTTTCCACTTTCACTATAACTATTTACCCTAATTATGGAGTCTTTCATGAATTTTATGAAATCAAGAATAGATATTAAAAGAATAAAGATAAATAATAAATTTTGTTCCAAAATACAGCCATTTGCAGGTGATATTCTATTGACTTTAAATGATAATAGAAACTCTCATAAAGCAGCATCATAAAGCAGTATTTAATGCAGTAAAGACATTTCAGAAAAAAAAATGTGGCTTACTTTCAATGAAAAAAAAACAAAAATTTTACTCATAAATGAAAATGTTAACAATATGGAAGAGAGATTTTTAAATATGTAGAAGAAGATGGTAAAATGATATATCTTGGAATAATTTTAAAAGAAAACATTGAAAACACAATAGAGGAAAATTATAAAAATACCCTAGTCATTACCAATACACTTGTTAATAAATGGAACAAGTTTACTTTTGCAATAGAGGAAAGGCTCACCTTAATAAAAATGGTCATACCTCCATCTAGAAAAAACACTAGAGAATTCAATTCTTTAATACTTAAAATTTTCTAGTATCCTAACAAACCAAGACTAGGATTAAGTCACCATATAAGGGACTGGTCATTAGGTGGAATTGGTATGCCAGAAATATAGTTACAATCAATATCATCAATCATAAAAACAGTCTTTTTATGGTTAAATAAAAAGTATAGTACAAAATCGAAAGATATTTAAGAGAACATATGTACTGAGTCAAATCAGATACTTTTCACACAACAAAATGAGATAATAAATAATTTTCTATGGATATTAAAATATTACATTTTGGAAAATAGAAATATTAAGAGTAACTTTTCATATACACCTCAATATTAAAGATATTTAGAGATTATATTTACAAAAATCCAGGATATAAAGCATGTTTTTTTCTTGTTGCTTCCAATAGCATATACACAAAATAATGTATGTACTTGTAATTAAAAAATTCTTAAACTTAAAGAAAATAACCTGATATACTGGTATCAGCTGATGGATGGAAGCAAACTACAACACATGAAGTATATAATAATTATATTTAATTTTGACAAAGACATGGTTAGATATACAAAACTGTAGACACACAATAGAAAATAAATAAATTTAATGCAATCATCAGTAAAAAATAATATCCAAAAATTCATAGATTTAATGACATTAGTAAACCAGGAAATAACTGAAAAAGGTATTTGATCTAAAATATATGAAACCAACAAAATGTAGAAGAATATATTAATGGAAGCTATTAGGACTACTTCAAAACTATAAATAACTAAGAAATTAGCAAGGAAGATAAAAAAATATCGATATGTTCTAAACAAACTACTTCTACCTCCATAAACTGGAGATTATTTACATGGAAGTTCATGCATAAAATATTCATAACACCTCATAGAGTTGAATTAATATATAAAAATGTGTTGGAGATGTAAAGTATGTGCCAAAGCATATTGACAACATATGTTTATTGACTGTACAGTTAATAAACCATTCTGAGACAAAATCAAATTGTTTGCATCTTTATTTAATGATAAACTTGCATTAACCAAATTATTAATTTTGTTCAACACATCAATACCTGTTTGTGTAAAGAGAGTAAACTATCTACTACTATGGAGTCTTCTATCAACAGCAAAGAAAACAATCATCAAGAATTTGAAAAATGAGCAAACTCCTACAATGAAAGAATCTGTAAACATGGCAACCAGCATCTTTCACTATGAATTTTTAGCAATCAAGATGAGGACAACTAGAGTTACCACAACTTACAACATGCAGATAAAGCTTAAAGAACTGCTGAATAAACAAATGTAAATCCATATATTAGTAACATGGAAACCTTTTCTTACACTATTTCTATAATAATGGCTGTAAGAATAAATGGAATTCTAGTTACTTAGTAGACACCTTTGTAAATAGTTTAGTTATGGTTTGTATTATTTGTTAATGTATTTCTATTTCAACTTTGCATTTTAATGTTAAAATTGATACTTATATATTAAAATCAATAAAAACAGTTCAAAAATACCTTGACATGAATATCATGCCAAAAAAGTACATCCTAGTGTGTGCATGGGACTATTTTGGCTTTGTTCAGCTTGCTGACCACAAATTATTTTTCTTAATTGTTTATTTTCTAAAATGAGGCAGATATTAAAAATTGTTTAGGAATAAGAAACTTTGGCATATGGTTGGAGTAAGTAATGTTATTGAATTCTCAATAGAAAAAGCTGGTATTGTTGAATGACTACCGTGAATGAGATGTGAAGTTGCTGAACAATGTCAAGAAAAAGTCTAGCTGCAAATACTGAGGTAAGCCACATATAGTTATGTTTTGACAAATGGGCATTCCTAAGGCTCCTTCATGATCCCAGGCATCATATTTTAATATTGACAGTGAATGAGGTCAGGCATTACATGCAAAGAAAGAGCAGCCAGTTCCCTGAATTGCTTTTTGCGTACTAGAAGAAACAGTGAAGTGAAGTTTACTGTTGACCATGCTAAGGCTATTTTCAGGTTGAAACTGTTTTGTTTAGCAAGTGGTTGCAGGGTTTTTGCTGTAAAGTTTGAAATAACGGTTTCAAATTAAATCCAAATCTCTGTGATCATTGTAAAAATGAAATAAAAAAGAATAGTATGCACACTGAGATGTTTAAACAGTGTTTTATGGTAATTGTAGAGGGATATTGACATGACTGCAGGGGGACTGGTTCATTACCCTATCTAGGACCCCTTTTGAAGATGACCCGGCTCTGGATAGACATATATAAGGTTCACACTCTAACTTGATTAAAACTAATTTGCCTTCCACTCACATAATAATTTCTTGAAGAACCTACGACACTTCTTCAGTCTTACTACTGCCCTTACTGCTTATACTGTAACATGCCAACAATTCCTGTTTATTAGGAGATGATACCGGAACTGATTACTTATTATGGACTAATCTTATCAAAAAATCAGAAATGGCATAGCTCCTGAGCAACTTTGTACATGAGGCTGCTAACACTCTTTTCAATTTTACTCCTTGCTTGGGAAAAGCATGATACCTCTGCACCCATTTGTTGCAAGTATAATGTCAAGTTTAAAACTAAATGCATATGGTGAAACTCCAACATCATAAACATTCTCAAAAAAGCTCTCACTCCACCATTATAATATTATAAAATGGGTTTAAAACTGCTTATCAAGACACTTAAGTGTATCATTAGGAAATACTAGGTCAGCTATGGTGACCAGGTTCAATCAATTCAGAAGATAATCATAATATCTTCTTTAATTATATTAAGAAGGTTAGAAGATGCTCACAATTCTTCACTGAACGTATCTCAAATGGTGCCTTATTTTCTCATGCCACAGATACAGCCAACCTTTCTGCAGACAGATTTACTTCCAAGTTCACTCTACCCTTCCCTCTCATTATCCCTTGTTCCCCTTAATTCTACCATTCACAATTCTCTTCCCAAAATCATCTTGGATCAAATCCATTCAAAACTTTCCAAAATGAATACAGTTACATGTGTTACAAAAGTACATCAGGATCTCTGGTGAGAAGTATTAAGTCCCACATAGGAACATCATTCCACCACATATTCAGAATGAGTGCTTCCACTTGTTACATCCCCAAAGTGTGGAGAACAGCTATTGTTGTGGCTTTGCTTTGTATAAAGGTGGTCTGATTTCTCTATTGACCCTGAAAAATCTATTATTAGATTTACTGGTATTATTTGCAAGTTTATGGAGTACATCAGAGCAGAACTGCTTTGTAAATGGCAGATCATACCTACACAGCCTTGTAGAGTTCTTCAGCAATGTTGCAGTGGCCAAGCATAAATGGCATCCTATATAACTTGAGCTAATCAAGGCTTGAAATACTAATCCCATACAATGAGTATTGATAAATTCTCTCACCTGAACATTAACCCATATAGAAGTTGGTGATAGCTAGTTGCCTCTCTGATGTCTGATGGATGCCATGCTATAAAGGTTAGAAGTATATGTTCAGGGTAGACAAATGTCACTAGAGTAGTACAACAGGGCTCTGTCCTGCACCTCCTCCTATTCTTCGTCTACTTGAAAGATGCAAATCTAATATCAAGGAACTATGGATATTAAAGTCTGCAAATGATTGCAGACTAGGGCCAGCTCTCAAACCTCATTCTGATACTCATATTTCCCAGCAGTCTCTGCTTGCACAATGTTTTTGTGTGTTAATCATGGGGTTCAAACCTAATGCCAAATAATTCAATATAATTTGCTATGATAAATCCAGCATCAACATTGGACAGCATGCAGATAACATTCCTCTTAAACTGGAGCCAGTTATCACAAACATGATTACTTAAATTAATAATCGGCTCTGCTTTGACTATTACATATCTGCTGTGGTTGGGAAACCCTTACCTAGCACAGCTTATCCTTTGGATTTTCTTCACTGGTTCTAAACAAGTAATACTCCTTTATTCATCCCTTATTGTGTCCGCTATTTAATATAATGCTTTCTATGGCATCTGTCTCTCTAAGCACCTAAACCAGCTCAAGAAACCTCAGTCATCAATGCACTCTTAGCTACTCTCTCAATCAAAAGTTCTAGTTCTCTACATAGTCTATATAGCATCTGTTTCTTTCCATGCTATGAATGACTCCACCAACCCATTTAATCTCAAATATCCACTCTGGAGATCTATACCTCTACATTAACAATCTGACATATTCTCATCTCTAAAATAGACTTCCTTTACATATTAAGCAGTGTACTTAACAGGCAGCCATAAAACCAGTTTGGATGAATGGATAGTGTATTATACATTTTCACCATTTAAACTTGTCAGAAGTCTACTTAATGAGGGTCAGAATTAATCTCCAAATAGGATTGGGTGAAATGGCTACATTTCTCAATGGTCTCCCAGTCATAAACCTAGTACAAGTCCATGAGAAACAAAGTTCATCTAATATCTAGATTAAATAATGTAGCAAAGTCACAGTACAATTGTCAAAAATTCCATATTATATGATTGTGGGATTGCTGTAGAATCGCAATACGATACTAAAAAAAATAATATTACATGATAATAATGCAAAATGCAATTTTGGGGAAAAGAGTTGTGAGGTGGAATTACTATTAACATTAGGCAGTTGCTACACTACTTATAAACAAGGGCTAATAGGTAGGTAAGAATAAGACTAAGGAAGACCAGGACACCATGACAACAGATTCCATTACTTTTGAAGGAGGATTAATGACCAAGACAGTTTTTTTGTACATGACATTATGCAGGAACATATATGTCTGCAATGAAATGGATTGGGGAATTATAAATATGTGTGAAAGTATTTCTTCACTGAAACAGTGGACCAAATTAGGTAAAGTTCACAGAATCTTGTGCATTATGCCACTATCAGCAGAAAAGTTGCAGATAACTGTGTAATATGTAAATATGCCACAGTGAACTCAGAATATCTTGACACACAATGGAGTATCTGAATAGTAATGGCACACTGTATATCACTTGTAGGTAATCTGCAAGTAATACAAAATTGCTGTCAAAGAGGGATGTACATTAATAAAGTTACAAAAAGAATCTCATAGTCTAAGCAGCCTGACAGTCATAAATACATATCTATAATGAATCTCTCTGGTAAGCTTGCAGACAACTATGGAATATAACGGTAAGTCCGTTATTAATTACAATATGTTATATATCACTTACAAATTACAATGGAATCTGTACATTTTTGAATAAAAAAATTAATAAAGGAGAAGGGCAGTCACAGCCACATCACCACAGCTAACATTAGCTAAAAGTAAGTAAGGGACATATGTGGGGAATAAGATAATGCACACACCCAAGGAAATTGGGAGATAGAAAAGCAGACCTTGGGTATAAGTGAATAAGGGGGGTGTACAAGAGGTATGTTGGAATAGGAAAATTTGAGGGGAAAGCTGGGGGGGCATTGGCCTTTTGTTTTATGGGAATAGGCTCATTTTCATTTTTTTTTGTAAGAATAAAAGGAAAGATAAAGATAGCGAAAGTGGAAGAGAAGGCCATTACATCAGGAATAACCATAGAACAAATATCACAACACATGACAGACAAAGGTTGGAAAACAACAGTAAGAATAGGTAAGTTACACAGATGGCACAATGCACAACATGGGCAATGGAAGGTTGTCAAACAGGGTGGGGATGCATGCCAGCCATGGTGAAATGCAGAAAAACTCATCTACCTAGCAAACATCACATAATGACATGTTACAAACTGTGTGACAGTCATACCTGGATGTGTATGAGCAATAGTAGATGTGTGTTGTAGGGTAATAAACAAGGATCACAGAACACATTGGATAAACAAACACATATCCAACTAGTCTGTCAGCAGTGTGTATGGCCTAATAAGCAGGATTCAAAATAAAACACTATACACCAAAAGTTAGTTATACAAACTTTATTTCTACTGACACCAAAAAACTAATAAGCTAATAAACTCTATCTGTCTACTAAGAACAGAAAAGTAAATTCACTCTATTCTATTAAAATAGAGAATTCAATAGAAAATAAAATTAGACAATACATTTAAAGAAAGTTATACATCACTGATAAAGAGAAACCTTCATCCTGTCTTCAGTCTCAACTGGGAAGCCTCGTTTCAGTCAGGCAGGAGTCTTAATCTGGAAAACAGTCCTGGGCAGTGCGTCCACTCTGCAGGTGAGGCTTCTGCTTGAGTGTGGAGAATCCCATCTATATATAACCAGGTTGTTTACCACAAGTCATGAAAATCAGTACTTTTCAGTGTAGGCTGGATCTTGCTAGAGCATTCTGTGGTGTTAACCACCCACCCCAGAAGGAACAGCAAATCCTGCTAAGTACAATGATTCTGCAAATTTCAAATACTACACTGGAATATTCCAATGGCCTTGCAAGTTTTAATATATTACCAGAAAGCTTCAGACAAGTCATGTTTCATAATCAAATGTAGTAACTTGCTGAAATCATCAGAATGCTCCAGAACAGAGCATCATCTCATGCCTGCTGAAAAGGCTAGGATGTTCCAGAATATAACAAATTTTATATATCACAAAGAAATAAAGAAAATAAAAACAATGTCGAAATATAACAGTCAAATAATCACACTCTCTCAATGTTCCCCTCTTTCATATCACATTCGTATCACATTCAGCCCTTTGACTGTTAACTCACCTATATCCGACATTCAAAACTAAGCCACAATTTCAAAATGTCAACAAAATCAAAACAATCATTAAAATTAATATTGGATGTATCAACCAATTTAACAATTTGCTACCGGATGTTGACCATCCAGTAAATATGTCCCACCAATTGTGTGCTGTATCAGATTCTGTTTTCTTAGCTAAACTAACCAACGTATTCCCTACAATAATACTTGTCATTTCATGGTGTAAACTATTATGATTTACCACTTGTAGATGTTTTTCAAGAAGTTGAGTATTATTTAACACTTTCTGTAAAAGATTTAGATTAAATATTAAATTATGATATTTAAGCTTCTCAGGTAACCAAGTGTGAAATACATTAACATATATTTCAGGAGAAAAAAATGTAAGTTTCATCGTGCCAATTTAAATGAGTTACATTACCTAAACAACCTACAAAAGGATTTGTTAAAGCATACAATAATGTTTGGTTTGTCACTAAACATATGAATTGTGGTGCTATTTCCACAAACATTTCAAAAGTAGAAGGTAATATAGTCCATTTACAAATATTGATGGAATGGTGAAGAAAACATGGTTTGTATATAGGGGAATGTTGTCCACAAATAAGTCCATCCATTGTTTCAGTACAGTGTTTCAGTCTGTGCATTCGGTTTGAGAAATCGATATAATTCCCTTCTACGTGGGGTAGTCAGTACTGGAATGGATACACAGTAGGTCCAATTACTAATGGCAAAGTTACAAACTGACACATTATTTTTGTATTTGTGACATTATAATGCATAATATAACCTGTACAAAAGTTATCTGCATCTTGGTTTTTCAGAGAACAATCTTATCCAATTAGTACTGGGTATCCATTTGTAGAATAATTGTCTCCATATATGCTCATTATTAAGCATTAACTTTGTTTGCAGAAAATTCTTTTGTGTTGAAACATAAAAAGATTGTAAAGTACACATTGTCCAATTTACAAACTTAGTAATATTTTTGTCAAATTTCAAATTATGAACTACAGAAGCATTAAATTGATCCATTTTTTTTTTCATAACTAACAAGTTGTTTTTGTTTATACCAAACTGTAGGATTCCACTGTGCTTGTAAATGTATATGAACCTATGAACCTATTTGTGAAACATTTTGACCCACAGCTTTAATTTTATTAGCTAAAACTTCGACATCAATGGCATTCAAAGTTCCTAACCCTGTACCAATACTTCCTAATAAGGTGCTATACCATGCTCGTTTCTGTCTACATTTAGCTGTTTTTGGAAAAGTAGCATTAAAATATAGTACAGTCTTTTGATATGTCTGTCCTACATATTTACATATTTATATACATTCTGGCAAAAGTAATAATTTTCTCAGTATGTCTGTTCATATTTACAATTACATCTTATGTCTGTGTAGTTTTGAATTATTACTGTAGCTTGTCTGTCATCCAGCAATTGAACATAAAGATGCCCTCTTCTTCCCTCCAAATAGTTAAATTTCCTTCAAAAGTCAAATTGATATTAGGACATCCTTGTCCAGCAGGGCAGGTAAAATTTCCTTGTGTTCTACTCCATGTACAAGGAGCCCATCACCACTGGAGTACCATTGAATTAATTTTAACTGCTTTTACTCCTGGTGTTACACACTCTGCCAAAGGGACTCCATACAATACGAGACCAGCAGCAATTAGCATTGGAATTGGAGTTTGAAATCAAAGAAAAGTAGCATGATTATTCTCACAAATAACACCAATCTGATGGTATATATTCCCATTTTTCCTTTCCTGGTTTAATAAATAGAACAGTATTGTCATTCCCACTAGCAATAACTTTGGCTTGTTCAGGTTATTTATTGGGTTCATAGACCTATAATTTTGCACCCGAATTGAATTCATGCATACCGGATATTTGTTCCCTCTCAAAGGCAGCAACAGGCAGTTAATGCCCTCTGGTGACTGTGCCACCTAGCACAGGTACAATAAATATTTGGGCTACCCTATCCTTTTTCGTACATGAACATTCTCATCTGAAGTATTTAACAGAATAATTTTAAGTTCCCCTTGATAACCTGCTTCAATAACTCCATTTACAACCTGAACACCTTTCAAAGCAATTATTGATTGAGGCACTATCCAACTAAAATGCTTTGTTGGAATTTGAATTCCAATTCCAGTCTCGATCAGTTGAACTGTCCTTGGCGGTATTTTACAAGCATTCATTGAATATAAACTCAATCCTGCAGTCTCAGGTGTAGCTCTAGTAGGAGCTAATGCACCTGCTTGAGTTTCCCAATATGTGATTTTTCTGTCGTCACATATGATTTGATCTGCAATGCTGGACGTAACATTCTCATTAATGGTGTTTCTGTTTCTGAAATCGGTCTATTATTTAAAATCTGTAATGCCATATTTAAATTATCTCTCCAGTTTTGCAGAGTTCCATTTCCTAGTTTTTTTTTTAATTGGTCTTAAAGTAAGTCATTCATTCTTTCAATTAACCCTGCTGCCTGTGGGTAACAGGGTATATGAAATACCCATTCAATGTTATGTTGTTTTGCAAAATCCTGTACCATTTTCCCCTTAAAATGAGAGCCGTTATCACTTTGTATCTGCAAAGGCATTCCATAATACAAAATGATTAAATCTAAGGTTTTTAGAGTACTTACTTGTGTCACTCATCGGCATGAAAAACCAATAAGATACCCAGAATAAATATCTATTGCTGTACATACATATTGGCAACCTTTATTGAATGGTAAAGGACCAACATAATCAATTTGACATATTTGTCCTGGCAACATTCCTCGTCCTATATGTCCCTGAACTGTATGAGTTATGGCTCTTTGTTGTGTATGCTGACATACTGGGCATTGCAATATAACAGTTTTAATTAAATCTAATGAAAGTGCAATTCCTCTTGTTTGTGCCCACCTGTAAGTAGCTTTTTCTTCCAGATGTCCGCACTTCTGATGTGCCCATTTTGCCTTCCCCATTTGCTCAGAGTCATCTGGTATATTAGCTTCTGTAATTCTTGTTTGTTCATCTGTAACAGAATTAAACCATCATTATAGAGAAGCTGCGGAACAATGCGCATCAACATGACAGACTGTTACAGTACCTCGATTTATGATTTCCCAAATCGATTGCCATAATTCTTTTCCCCAAATTTCTTTTGAATGAATTTTCCAATCATTTTTCTGCCAGGTAGGCAACCAGGTTGCTAACCCATTTGCCACTGACCAAGAGTCAGTATAAATATGATATGTACCTGGTATCTCCTGTTTCAGTGCTTGATATACAGAATATAATTCTGCATACTGACTACTTTTGCCACTCCCTGAAGATGTTAAAATTCTCTTAGTCACTGGATTATAAGATACAGCCTTCCAACATCTTTTATTCCCTACATATTTTGCTGACACATCAGTAAACCAAACATGTTTGTGTTGTTCTAGTGGTACCTGCACATACAGCATTCCCATTTGACCGGGGACTCATTGACTGGTTCAGCTTCGTCAGTAACAGATAGTTGTTGATCTATTGGTATTTGAGCCACTTTTTCATGTAGCATTGCTACCCCATTAATTCCAGGTTTAGCCCTATCCTGACTAGACCATTTTCATTTAATAATGCTTGCTTCCTGGGCATGACCTATTCTATGCATCTTAGATGAACTCATCACCCACTGCATTATAGGTATTCCTGGTCATAAGAGTACAGTATGTCCTACTGTCATTTGTTAAGTATCTACAAGTGCCCAATAACATGCTTGCAATTGCTTCTCAAAAAGAGAATATCTTTTCCCTGCGTCTGGTAACCTCCTGGTCCAGAATCTTAGTGGCACCCACTTTGATCCCTGTTTCGGCCAAAAGCTCCAATTAGCATAATGTTTCTGCATAGAAACATGTAACTCTACTTCCCCGTCCCGTTGGGGCCATAATCTAATGCTTTTTGAATAGCCTGCTTTGCTTGTTCAAAAGCTTTCTGCTGATCATTCCCCCAGATGAACTCATATTTCTTCCTAGTCACCTTGTACAATGAGGAATATGCTGAATCCAAAATCCGAATAATCCTATAAAGTGCTGCACCTCCGTTTTATTCCGAGGGGTCGGAAATTTTTAAATCTTTTGTTTTGCCTTTGGTAAAACTTCTCTATGTCCCTGATGCCACTGAATTCCCCAAAATTTTACTGTCTGAACTGGTCCCTGAATTTTATTGGGATTTATTTCCCAGCCCTCTGTTCTCATGTGATTAATTACCATTTGTAAATGCTCACTCACTTCTTGTTCAGAATTTCCCTGAATAAGAATATCATCAATGCATTGTGAAATTTGCATGTTCTGAGGTAACTTTATTTCGTCTAAATGTTCTGCCACTATTTTGTGACAGATAGTGGGACTATGCAAATAACCGAATAAATGTATATTGTCGTCCCTGCCAGATGAAAGCAAATTGGTCATAATTCTTTTATGCTATTGGTATGGTAAAGAAAGCATTTGGCATTTGCTAAGTCTATTACTGCATACCAAGTACCCTGGTGTTTCTGTATATTTTCTATTAATGTAATTGTATCTGGAACTGCCACTGTTAGTGGCTGAGTATATTTATTCAATTCCTGGCAGCCTACTGTCATTTGCCGAGACCTGTCTGAATTTTTGACAGGCCAAACTGGATTATTGCATGCTGTCATAGTAGTTTTTAAGATGCCTGCATTTAATAAATCCTGAATTGTTTCACCTATCTCCTTATGCCCACCACGGATTCTATATTGCTTTGAACTAATTACCTTTGTTGCTGTAGGTAATTCCACGGGTGGCATTTTAACTTTTCCTACTGTAACTATTTTGACCGAAAAATATGGCTTAATGTCAAATTGATACTACTCATCTGATAAATTCAGCGTCAGGGCCTTTAAAATGTCTGTTGCTATTATTTATTCAGGAACAGGTACTATTAAGACAGAACACTTTTTCTTTGGTAATCGACCTATTTTCATTTTTAACATCATCTGAACAGCTTTAATTTGCTTTCTACCAAGTCCTGTAATAGTAACTTGTCGCCCTTTAAATAAACTTGGATTACCATACATTAGTGAGGCCTCCACCCGGACCTGTTGTTCATTTTTATTTTTCCAAAATATTGTCAAGTCTATATATGGTCTAAAATCTTGCTGAGCCCATCCACTTACTGGAGCTTGGCCAATTTCCTAGTCAAAATGTAATTCTGACAAATCAGGATACATCGCAGGAGGAGCAAAGGGAACTGCTGAACCTTCTTCCCTATTTTCAGTTTTGCTGTCTGCTCCATACTCCTCCCATTTTTCTGCATTTCAAGTTTGCCTGCCTTTCTTATTCAAACCTCGTTTTTTATACATCTCCCACATTGCCAGAGTATCTATCCCATCAATCTCATCCTTTGACACATCATCCTTTAACAATGCAGTAAACATGTCTTTATGGGATACTCCGGCCTCCTTACATCCATCATTCTTATTCTCTCATTTATCAACATTTGATTGTTTTGATTCCCATTCTCCTAACTCTCCCAACTGTCTCAATCCCTCAATAACCGTAGAGATAGCACTTTCCACCTCATTAATTAAATATGTTAACATCACTGTTTTATAAGCTGGTGGCGCTAACTTGATAACCTTATTTCTGACTGATACTGTTAGGGCATTTTGTAACAATATATCAGCAGTTCCTACAAGTAAAGCAGTTTTCATTGTTTCCTCTTTTATTCTTTGAATAGCATCTCTTAATGCATACCACGGCTTATCACTGGAAGGCCAATCCATTTTTGTAGGATATTTTTCAGCACAACAATCTGCTATAATCTTAAAAAAAGAGGTGTTAGAGGTCAATTATATCTCTGTAATGCATCTTGTACTGAAGGGTCACTACTTAATACACAACACTTTTTTGCATCATCATCATCATCATGTATCTGTATTCCTGTAGCCCCCAGTCTCATAAAGTCTCACTAACCATGTGATTAGAGATTCCCTTGACCTTTGTTTAAATATTTCAATTATATCACGTACTTCCTGTTGTGTAAAATGGTCATGATGTCCTGGCTGATATCCTTGTCCTTGCGGACCAGGAAGCATCTGCTGTTTTCATCTAAGAATTGGTTTTACTTTTACTGTTCCCACTTTATTCTGTTCCTCCTCTCCAGGGGAAATACTATTTTCATTATCGGAGTCTGAATGGGACTGAGAATCAGAAGAATACCAAATATCTCTGTCCCAATGGGCTGGATCCCAGTCAAAGCCTGCCTTTGCTATTGACATTTGTACTTTCTTTTTATTAATTTTACCTCTTCATTTACAATATTTATATCTCGGTACCCATATAGCAGCCTTTTCATGCTGATACATGTCCATTTTGTCTGCCAGTAATTTAGTCTGACACTGCAAGATTACATTTTGTTTTTCTAACTCTACTATTAATTTCTCTAATTGTTCTATCTGTTCACACTTACACATTTTATCTACATGTAGTTTATGGTATGCAGTCAAGAGGATCCAGCCTAGTCTGCATACGGCACTCAATTCTTTCCCTTTTTCAACCAAACCCTTTTGTAGGCATGCTTGCACTGAACCTGGTTTGGCATCTTTTAAACAAACATACCAATTCTCACTTAATCCTGTATCAGTTGACCATTCCAAAGCTAATGCTTTGTACAGGTCCTGGTCCCATCCTGGAATTTCTACCTCGAAAACTGCTATTTCCTTCTTACTTTTCCTTTTAAACATTTTGAATCCTGCCAACTACGCCAAAAATAATGTATTGCCTAATAAGAAGGATTCAAAATAAAATGCCATACACCAAAAGTTAGTTATACAAACTTTATTTCTACTGACACCAAAAACTAACAAGCTAATAAACTCTATTTATCTACTAAGAACAGAAAAGTAAATTCACTCTGTTCTACTAAAGTAGAGAATTCAATAGAAAATAAAATTAGACAATACATTTAAAAAAGTTATACATCACCAATAAAGAGAAAGCTTCATCCTGTCTTCAGTCTCGACTGGGAAGCCTCATTGCAGTCAGGCAGGAGTCTTCATCAGGAAACTGTCCTGGGCAGTGCACCCACTCAGCAGATGAGGCTTCTGCCTGAGTGTGGAGAATACCACCTATATATAACCAGGTTGTTTACCACACATCATGAGAATCAGTACTTTTCCAGTGTAGGCTGGATCTTACTAGAGCATTCTGTGGTGTTGGCCACCCACCCCAGAAGGAACAGCAAATCCTGCCAAGTACAATGATTCTGCAAATTTCAAATACTACACTGGAATATTCCAATGACCTTGCAACTTTTAATACATTACCAGAAAACTCCAGACAAGTCATGTTTCGTAATCAAATGTAGTAACTTGCTGAAATCATCAGAATGTTCTGGAACAGAGCATCATTTCTTATGCCTGCTGAAAAGGCTAGGATGTTCCGGAACATAACATCATTTTATTTGTCAAAAAGAAATAAAGAAAAATGAAAAGAATATTGAGATATAGTGAGGCAACAGTCAGATAATCACACTCTCTCAATGTTCCCCTCTTTCGTATCACATTCGTATCACACAGTGCAAATGCAACCTAAGCTACATCACAGATTTGCAAATGCAGAACGAATCATGCTAGATAATTCCAGCAGAGGATAGACCAGAACCTCTGACCATGCATGTAAAAGGCAAGCAATAAAGCACAATGCCAAACAACAGTACTGCAGCAAAGCAGCAAACTGGCTGATACATACACAACTAGGTGTACACAACCCAAACAAAAATGTAATAGAATGCATATACTGTATGTGACACACATATGTCATGTCAAAGGCAACACACAAGTGTAGACATATATGTATGACTGTCAGATACCTAATTGGAATGCACATAAACACACCAGTGACATACAAGAATATCTTCACAAATCTAGCACTACAGCTCAGTACAAAATAAATTGTGCACATGAATTCAACAATGTACAACAATGGTTAACACACAAGTATAATGACAAAAAGGATGTATTGCAAGCAGTAGCCAGTGAATTGTGTGCATATGTCCAGCATATTTATAATGGCCATAGATTTGGGGCATGTTGATCCTGTCAACAAAATAATGCATGGCAATGGACTATAATTGCAACAACGGTAAACATATCAGCAAAATATAATATAGAGCTATGAAGGTGGAAGGGAGGTGGACATTCAGGGCCCACATCAAGGAAAACAATGATAAATCAGGACAACAAGGTAAACCTACTCATTGCAAATGCATGGATACATCAGACAGGGTGCTATCAAAGCCAACTCAAAATATATTTAAGTAAATGGCAAATGTATGTCACATGGGCAGACTGCATTGCTGATGTCATCCAAAATGGCATGTATAAATCATGCATACACAGTAATGTGCAATCATGCAATGTCAACTGGCATAGATAAGCAAGCTAAAAATTTAATTTCAGTCACATACACATATACTGTCATGCTAATGTGGAATAAACAACTACAGGTATATGGCATGTACCCTACTCATTACTAAGCAGAGGACACTCCTATGAGCATCACTGGAGCATGATGATAAGTCAGTGAATGCTTACATGTCAAAGGTAAAATGATGTTTCAATGTGGATCATACTATGTCCAGAGATATGTAAACCATCAATTAATGAGTACAAATATTGCTAGAAGGTGTGAATATATATGAGTGAGGAATGGATGTGGAAATGTAGCACAGGCCAAACATGGCATACTGTACTGTTACTAAATAAATTATCCTTACCACAATGTGCCAAAATGTATACATGAATGTTAAATTGGCATTTGATGCAGTCAGAAAAGAAGGACTGCCCATAGGTATGGCATACATTTATATGAACCATCATGACATCAGCATTGCCAAATCATGGCAAGCATGACTGCCAGTGGGTCAGCATGACAAACATATGTAAACATATGGGCAATGGCATTTCCTTATATTGCACATT
The DNA here is from genome assembly GCF_019279795.1 of Protopterus annectens. Classification (NCBI taxonomy): domain Eukaryota; kingdom Metazoa; phylum Chordata; order Ceratodontiformes; family Protopteridae; genus Protopterus; species Protopterus annectens. The sequence goes on from NC_056726.1 coordinate 1,799,817,927, forward strand.
CATGATATGGCAATACACATATCTTAACCATACCACAGTGGTAGTGCTTGGCTATAGATAACATGTATTGTCTGTGAGTTTCTCTCAATAAAACATGTGTTCACAGGGTAATTGTTGCTGTAGTAGCCACAGATTAACTGCCACAATGTATGGACAACTGAATGTGGAAGGAAAGTGTAATGTGTTAATGTGTGTCATTCACACATTGAAACATAATTAAATGTCACACAACATTATCTGCATTGTAGGTTTGCACATATAGCACATAAGCATGGCAGCTACATGGTATGCATGCGTAACAGTACATATACAGTCCAGTCAATTATATGGTAAACAGCATGTTGACAGCATTACACAGTTGGAGCACACAGACAATACTTATAGACTTGTGAGACTGCCCTGATGGAGATGAACAGCATGAATGATCTGTCGTGCTATCTCCCTGAACAAGTCACTCAGAGTCCATGCCACATCCTGGAAAATATTCACCATCATGTCCCTCATCTGTGTTCAAAACACATTGGTCACAACCTCCTGAATCTGCTCACAATAATCAACTCTCTGTTGTTCCTGAAGTCATCTCATCCTGGGTGAGGGGTGATGGCACAAGCAGCTCCAGCTTCCTCATCATCATTCTCATCACCATATTTTGAAGGCTATGGCAGTGGTCTGACATGCACTCATCATCTACATCTGATTGGCAATTGTCCAGGGGTCCCACACTTCTCTCAAGATGAATCACAACACAAGACAGAAATTACATATGCATACCTGATACTACCTGCCTGCATAACATACCTGCTGTGACACAATGAACAGGCAGAAAACAGTCCTCATGAAACATTAAAATACTTTACAACCATAGTCCACTATACTACCATATGGAATGCATGCCAGTAGTCAAAACCATAACAATGAAAAGCAAATTTCTATCCTGACGCACATTTCCATGAAAATCATAGCTGACCTTAAACTGAAACTATTGTGCACATGTGCACTCTAAGATATATTAAGTAACATCCCATCCACATGTGAGTTCTGCATCTAAAATATGAGACTGAAGTTGTATTAGCATACATTGAAGTTCTAATTTAAAACACAGTTCAATTTGAAATGCTGTAAACATTAGCAAGTAGCACATTTATAATCAACAAAATTAATGCTAGCGATGCGGATGCACACAACACCTTCCCTGTGTCACTTTATCTACTGTATACTTATGGCTTTATCCAATAACAGAATATTACCTTGTGAAGCACACCCACACCCCCCAAGATAGGATCCCAGTGTTACTGGCCCTCTTAAAGTTAGTGCTAGAAAACAATTTCTTTTCTTTCAATGGTAAATTCTACCAGCAAGTCCAGGGAGTTGCTATGGGGCTAAAATGGCCCCCTTCCATGCTAACCTTGTTCTCACTTCCTGGGAAGCAGAAGTTCTCATTAAGCTAGAGGGTTTTGAACAGGTCCATGTATATAAACGTTATATAGATGATATTTTTTTCCTGTGGACAGGGTCCCAAGTTGAACTAGATTTGTTCTTGGACAGGGTTTACAATAGTATTGACTTTCTAGATTTCACTCTTTTGGGCAAAGGAGACTCACTACATTTTTTAGATGTGTCTCTCTCCGTTGATCCCCTCACCAACAAGTTTTCCTCAAACATTCATCGAAAAGTACTTTCCATAACAACTAACTGGATTTTGGCAGCCATCACCCCTTTTTTATGAAGAAGAACATTGCTAAGGGGCAGTTTCTGTGGCTCAGCCATATAGTCAGTGATGATACCATTTTCAACAAAGAGAGCCTGTTCCTCAAGTGTCTGTTCACAGACAAACACTACGCTACTCACTTTGTTGACACCATCCTTGAAGAGGTTACAGTTAATAGACACAGCAAATACCCTCCTACTTTGCTGCATGGCTTTTGCCCAAATCCCAGTGATTCCCTGAACGACAGCTTACATTTTCCTCTACCAATTTCAGTAGATGCTGAGCCCATTTGTAATGTCATTTCCAGAAATTGGGATATTATTTCCAGTTGTGAAGACATAGGTAAGGTACTTGGCCCAGCTCCCTCATTCAGTTATAAGAGATCTCGGTCCCTTAAATCAGTTTTTGGATTTTGCTGGACAGAGATATTTCACCACACCTCCCATTTCAGTAGGAATGTTCAGTTATGGCAAATGAAATTTATGTCAATACATTGCTAGTGGTGACAGATTCACTTTACAAACCCCTAAGCATTCCATTCATTTTTCAAATGCCTTTGACTGCAATTCCACCTACATAGTTTATCTTGTGGTTTTCAGCCACTGTGGTGCTTTCTATCTAGGCAAGACCATAAATAAATTCAGTGACTGAATTAAAGAGCATTACCAGGCTATTAGAAAGAGAGATGTAAAAAATGCACTAGCAAAACATATAAGTTAACAAACCCCTTATGCTCTAATTTCAAATTTCTAGAGTTGGATAATGTTTCCTTGATTTATGGTGATGGCAACCCCCAGTTAGAAGTAAAAGAGCTCAGATGGCAGTTTAAACTGCAGGCTGACACCCCCCCCCGGCTTTAATGGAAATTTGAATCTCAAGAGTATCCTTAAGTGGTCACGATAGGGTGAGGTTTTCCCATCCCCTATCTTTTGTATTAACTATGCATTGGTTTGTTGGGCTTAAACTGAGTTCAACAGTTATTTCCTTATATTTCTGATGAAGCTCGACTTTCCAATGTAATAGTGAACAAATTAAAGTGCTTAAATACCTTGTTTTGCTATGTGGACATTTCACTACTGTTTTTAATCGATTTTTGCTGGAAGATTGTGAATATTTCACTGCTGGAATTAAATCATTATTTTGCTGAATACTGCTGGAGTTATATCGATTATTTTTTGCTGTGAAACAAGTACCTGCTGCTTTTCTTCATTTACACAAGGTTTGTGGTTTATAGTTTCCATGAAGTTTGAGACAGTTAAATGCTCAATAACAGATTATGTCAGGGAGACTGCATCCATCACACAATGTGAGCAATTCAACCAAGGCCTTGCAATGGCATGCATAACACAGCTTACCAGTGGAAATTGTGATATGGCCTGAACAGCTGTTTATTTGCCAGCATTAAGCATAGAATGCATACACAAAGCAATTACACGTAACATATCCTTTTTTTTTTTTAATATTTTTATTCATTTCCAAAAACAAGAAAACATGAATGCAGGTTATTTATGACAATGAAGTATTTACAAATTATTTAAAAAGGTAGGCTAAAACCTCTAAACAGATATCAAACATTAAAACCAAAATAAAGTATTTACAAGGGTGTCTATTGTTGACATATAATTGACTTTCTATACAATTGTTTCCTGATTATAATCTGCTGCAGTCATTATTCTCCAGTATTTCAGTTACTTTTTGCCATGCTATGTATAATGATATAGTTCTTTCAGTTCTTCCTTTAATAGTGTTCATTTCCAATTGCGATACTGCTGACACCATATTCATGAATTGCTTAAAAGTTGGAGAAGCTTTGGATTTCCAGTTTGATGTAATGTTCTTCCTTGCAATAGCTAGGAGAGTCCATAAGATTACATATTTTGTTCTTGGCACACAGTCAGGTACAGGTGCATTAAACAAAATAATAGATTTGGAAATCTGGAATTTATCATTGAATACCATTTGCAGAAAATAATTTATTTTATCCCAATATGGTTTAATCAAATGGCATTCGTAGAACATATGTTGCCAGTCTGCTTTTATTGATAAATCACATCTCCAGCAGCCAATATTTTTCTTAAACATAAGTTCCATTTTATGAGGGGTTACATAAGATCTGTGTATGAATTGCCATGTAAAAAGTCTCCAATGTAATGAAAGTGATGTCTGCTTTGGAGAGAGAAGAATTAGTTTTTTATCTCTGTCATTTGGCACATGTCCATTAATTGATCTACAATAATTCCATATTTTGTCATTATTATGCATTTTTATTTTTTTGTTTGTTTTATAAATAGATGATAAGTATCCCTTTCCAGTAATGGGTTGATTTGTTAGTAATATTATATGTTCTGTAAGGTTAGGAACATTTTGTCTTATTGATGGTTGCATTGTTTCTTGTTTGCTTAATATATACTGTCTTAATTCTTGTACATGTAACCACAAACTATCTTCCATATTTAATTTCTGTTTAATCTGGTCTATTGTCAGAGGTTTTCCAGAGTTTAGCAATTGATGCCAATATATTAATCCCTTTTCTTTAAGCATGTTGACTACTTCCATATTAAATGTTATTATATTACCTTGTGTGTACGCTACTGGATATAAAAGAAATGACCATGCTTTAATATCAGGATTGCTATTAATAAGATTTTGGAAAATAATGTATAAGTAATGTATTTGGAACTTATATTTTTATTCTTATGTATCATCATATATTCCTTCATCAGCCATAGAAAATTGTTTGGTATGAAATCTGTATACTTATTTGCTACTACAAATCCTGATTTTAACCAGATTCTCTCATGAACTAGCTTCCATTTTGATGTATATTTTGTATTTAGCCATAATGATATTGTTTTAATAATGGATGAATGCAAATATATTTCTATGTCTGGTAAACCTATGCCACCTATATCCCAATCATCTAGATGATACTTCATAGCTATCCTTGGTTTTTGGATACCATAGGAATCTTACCATTAAATCATTTACTTGTTTTAGGTGCGATTTAGCTGGTGGCAAAGAACAAGCTTGTATGACATAAAGAATTTTTGGAAATATGATCATTTTAATTATATAAAGCCTTTCTTCTATTGAAAAGAAGAATTTATTCCATCTTTGTATTAGATTTTTAATATTATTTAAGGTCTCTTTATAATTTGTTTCAATTGTAGTATCTAGGTTGTTAGTTATTATAATTCCCAAGTATTTAATTATATTATCGGTAGAGATATATTTATGGTATTTTTTTATTTAGATCTTTTTATTAGTATTTATAAGCAATACATTTGTTTTGTTCTCATTAAATTTAAGACTTGAAAAGTTTTGAAAGTTTTGAATTGAGTCCCATAATGCTTTTAAACTGCTATTATTATTTTTTAAGGTAATTATAATATCATCAGCAAAAAGTTGAATTTTAAGCTCTAGGCTGTTGTCTAGTTGTATTCCTTCAATATTTTTATCCATACGTATATTATTTGCTAAGGGTTCAATGACTAGCGCAAACAATAACGGAGAAAGAGGGCAGCCTTGTTTTGTGCCCTTAGCTATTTTAATAGATTTAGACAGACAAGATCCCAGTTTTATATAAGCCAATGATTTTTCATATAATGATTTTATTAACGCGTAACATATCCTGACACTTAAATGGAGACATGCCCTGACACTGCCTCATGCAACCTTACCATAACTGACATTTGACAAAATAAAAGCTTATAAATCACAATATTACATCAGTACTGGGGCCTGCACTGTTTAATAATGAGGTCTGCATTTGTAAACTGTCCATCTAGGTGTCTAACAGGATTCCATTATTTCTGTTCTTTTTCCCTAGCATGTGCTCCCTGAGGAGTCATGTATGAGTGTGAATGTAAGTTGCAGTCTCTGCATGATTATGAAATTGTGCAAAGAAATGTTTATGTGCACAAGTATTAACAAACACAAGATACAGGTAGTTATAACAAAAACACCCAAAGTGTTGCAGACAGACACAATACCAATGTAGAACGGAAGGGTATTCCACATAGTCTGCAAATGATAATGCAAACACTGCCATTCACACATTCAGTATGTAAATAGCAGACTACAGACAACACTATAACAGATCAGTTACTGGGAGCCACATCCACACATATAAGCATGACAATGCATTCATTATAACCAGCAATCAAAGCACTAGAAACTTGTATATAAAACATGTACCACAACATTGGTCTGATAGTTACACTTCACCTAACTTCACCTAACGTAAGTAACTCTGCTAAGCCAACCAATCATAGTACTGTACCCACTTAGGACTGTTAATCTACTGCTCATCCCATCTGTCCAGGAGTTAGGGAAAACTACCCCAGCAATGTTGTGCTCTCCATAAGCAACTAAAACCAGGAGAAGACATACTGTAAATCAATTTGTTATCCTTCTCAACTAAAACCAGGCAAAGACACATAGTAAATCAATTTGTTATCCTTCTCAACTATAGTGAGCATCATCTGCTCTCTCAGAGCCTTATTCTACATCTTTCTGCTTTTACTCTGATAGTAAATCTATTACCAGAATCTTAAACTTAGGAATATCTTCTAAAATGTAATATTGTATTGTAGAGAACGAACGTATCCTATCTGGTAGTTAATATGTATGTCAAAGTCGCTTCTATGGAAATTGTATGTCAAAAGTCTGTCCTTAAAACTATGTTTTGTAAAAAAATTGTTCTCTTGGAATTTTTCTCCCCTGGCCTCCACTGAAAAATGAACATATAATCCAGTTGGACTCTCCCAGTCAACAAATGTAAAATAAATAAATAAACCCGACTGTCATTTAGGTCATGGCCTATATGTCGAAAAACTATCTTCAGAAAACATGGCTTGCTGCTAAATGATATTGTAAGCACAGGCATAGTGTGATTATTGAACTAATCTTACTGGTGCATGATGGGTATTCAGCATTCTAAGTAATACATGGTAATGTAAAAAATACAGGCCTCTAACAAGGATCTGATACATTTTATTTTACAAAAAACAAATAAATAAATAAATAAAACATAAGCAACATACCTCTGTCTGCCTGTGCATCCACTCAATGCACAGAGCATACTTTGGGTCCTGTTCTTGTCGCCTGCAAAAAAGAAAAGAGCAACTATGAATTATGCAGTCTTTAAATAACAAGGATATACATATTAATAAACAAGTTACTTCATGTTTGTATCCATATTATTGTGGGTAATGGCTGAATATGGAAATATCTGACACATAACTGCTATCGGTCATTGTAATCTAAAGAAATAACAGCTGTCAATACATTTATTTATTATTTATTTATTTTACATTTGTTGACCGGGCTAGTCTAACTGGATATATGCCCATTTTCAGTAGAGGCCAGGGGAGAAAAGCTCCACATAAAACAAACAGCAAATTAAAAAAATCAGTTTCAAGACATTAAACTTCAATTAAAGATACTAGTCATACAAAACATGTGCTACAAGGTAAATAAGCATATGTGATATAAGAAAGTAGAACAAAATAAGACACCCCTTAATTTTTTATTTTTTGTCCGTCCCCCCCAATCACTCTGGGAAGGAAGTATTCAGAAGGATGAGGAGATTCCAGAAGAAAGTTTTAAGTAAGGAGCAGCAGGAGAGACTAGTTTAAAGAGAACAGAGTTGGGAGAAAATGAGTTGAGGGGTAGTAACTCAGAGCGACAGGGGAGAAGTTCATTATGTCTATCTTGGGTAGAATAAGTCCAACTTAGATGTAGTGGACTTTAAAGTGAAAACTGAGTAGAAGTGGAATAGCAAAGGAAGAAATAGCTGATAATGATAACAGGATGAGGACATCTTAGTCTGGGTTAGTGCAGACACATGGCGAGTGGCTAGTTAGATATCATTTAAGTTTCTTCTTGACAAGTGTAGTAGAGGAGAGAAAGGTAAGTTCAGAAGGAAGTAGGTTCCAGCTTTTACCCACTGCATTAGAGAAGAGGGTATCATCTGCTTTATTGTAGGGATTATGTATAGATACCAGTAGTTTGTTGGCTGAGCGTCGATTTCTAAGATTGTTATATGGGCTGATAAGATTTGTGAGAATTGGCATTTTACCTGGATAATAAAGGGTTTTATGGGCAATAATTAGTTGTTGAAATAAAATCTGATTGTGCAGTTCAAGCCAACCCAGTTGCTTCATATTTTGGCAGTGGTGGGTTCTAAAGGGGGAGCCAGTAGCAAATCTGGCTATGCTATTGTAGGAGATTGCAAGCTTGTTGAGGTTAGTTTTAGATAGATTGGTGTATATAGGAGAGGCATAAAAGAGAGTAGAGGTAAGGTGGGTGTGGGCAATAGTAGTTCTGGCTGCGGGAGTAAGAAAGGGTTTAATTTTGCAGAGGGAGCCTAGTTTACGGTTAACTGATTTTATTGTGGAGTTGATATGAGTATCATAGTTAAGGCTGTGGTCAATAGTAACTCCTAAGAGTTTGGTGGAAGTGTCAGGAGATATGACTGTGTCGTTTTTGAATTTGATAGAGAAGTGAAATGGGGTAGATTTTTGTGTAGGAGTAAATATTAGTAGTTTAGTCTTTTTTGGGTTGAGGAGGAGACTGCGTTGTAAAAAAACATTATTCTACAAGCTCAAAGACATTTTGGGTAAGAGACTGCATTCAGAAGGCCCTGTAGCTGAGGATATTAATGTGGAGTCATCAGCATATTGTATAGTTACAGCTTGAGGGATACTAATAGATAGATAGTTTATAAAGATGGAGAATGGAAGAGGGCCTAAAATAAATGAAAAGATATGTATAAGCAGTCGGATGGGCATTCCTCTTGGCTTAAACAAATGGACTGCAATGAGAATGTTCACTTTATGAAGAGGAAGGTAGTAAAGAATTTATTGATTAGTTACTATTCACACATATAGAGGTAGACTAGGTGATACCTTCGTAATACAATGGATAACTGTGAAACCCGTAGTCATCCACAGCATAAGCGTTATAGACAACAGTGATACATGACTATAGTGGATGTGTGAAATGATGTTGTTATATGTTGTAAAACAGATGTATATTTACAATGTTCAGTATTGTGTTTATTATAAACATTAGTAAATAAAGTAACAGCATGGGAATATAACTCATACTTGGATGGCGAGCAGTCACCACATCTTCTTATTTATCCAGATGAGCTAATTGTTAGAACAGTTACTAATGGTTATAAAAGCCATGTATTTGATATATTCAGGGCACAGCTATATCTCTAAATTCTGTAGGAATGCTTAGGTATACATAGTATTATGTCACTTACTGTAGGCATCCAACCAGGTATTGACGCACCTGGGTGACCCTCCGACTATGACCCTCTGATGCAGGTCATCATAGCAGTGTCAAACCTGCATCCCAGTCTGGTAGAGCCCCATACATCATCGATGCTCCCTTGCAATCCATTTCCAAATGACGATCATCACAATTTTCTGTGGCTTGGCTCTCATGTGATACTCTACTCCAGCATAGACAGTCAGCCTCTGGGTAGTCTCCCCCTCAGTTGTATGGGTGCCTGGACATGTCAAAGCCTCTTGGAAATAACTATCTCAATGGAAACAGGACAGTTTGACCCTGGACGATTCGACCCCAATGCAATTGTAGATACTTTTATGTTTAAATGTACATTTGTTGTCTATGGGAATACTTAGTGGACAGCTTGACTCTGGACTATTTGACTCCAAATAAATTTTAGTAATTACTTTTTCTGTATTAATTAATGAAGTACACAATAATTAAACTGATAGTTTGTGATTTTAAAATATATTTTATTGTTTATAATGTTAATGTTATTTTATCCAGTAGGTGGCAGTAGATACATTTTCTGTTTTATTGGTATGCCTTTATTGCAGGGGATTCTTGTTTTACTTGTCCTTATACTTCTTCTTGATTTAATTATTTAAATATTTTTTATCTGAAAATTATTCCTGCACATCTTTTTATATAGTACGTTTATCTGATATTTGGATATTTTATATTCTTTTTTGATGTTTGTATGGGAATTACAACTTTCAGTTATGTTTTCAAAGTCACTACATGTAAAAGTAATTAGAATATAAATAGGCCTAGAGGCTCCTGTCTGCTTTTCAATATTTTGCTTTTAATGTATAGTTTAACGTGACTATTTTTGGGGTTTACTTGACTAGGTATTTCTACTTTTCATTCATAAAATGATTACAGGGTAATTCCTTTTCTAGTTTAACATGATGCGTGCTTTTGTATTGTAGTTCATGCTTTTCTTTTAATGGATACCGATGCATGCATTTTATTATTCCTTTCGATCTAATATTTAATTCAATGTTGCTGTAATACTTATTTATATGCATTTATACTATGTATATGTATAGTATTTTATATATATTTTTTTCCATTGGTTACTTATAACAAACTTATTTTCCTTTCATAATGTCTGTACTGTTTTTTTTTTTAAACCATAGCCACATAAATCATATTTTTTCCATTTCCTTTATTAAATAAGTTTTTTTTTAAGTTTTGATTTAAAAAAAGGTGGTCAAATCATCCAATATCAAAATGTCCGGGGGTGAATCATATGGGAGTGAATTGTCCGGGTTCAAAATGCCCTGTACCCATCTCGATAATGTCAATACTCCAATGGAAAAATAACTCAGATTGAAAAACAACTCAGATCTGAAAATTGCTCACTGAGGTCACCATCAGTTAGCAGATAGCAATGGTCTGATCTGTAAATGCATCAAAATCAATATTTAAAAGTGGTGCTTATGTCATGTTATCAGAGTGTTGGTATATGCAGGCATTTACTACACCTGGTACTATTTATCAATGACTATTGGGTATTTGTGTGGAGCACCTTCCTGTTATACTGAGCTATTGGTTAATGTGCCAAATTTCGAGAACTTATGTGAACATGCACAAATGGGATTCCAACACCTGGAATTTTAATGAACCTCATTAAGTATGTATAATGCAAATAGTACTTAAAAGATGGCTGCACATTAGCTTTCTTACTTTCAGTTATACTTGAGTCATAAGTAGCGATAAGGTAAATTAGTACTTGCTAGCATTTCTGTTTTGGGGAATATTAGATCATTATGCACCTATGTTAACATTACTCATTCTCAAATGTAACTTTTTAGATGCATGCTTTTATGAAAAATGTGTACATTATAACAAATGTTTGTTAGTGACTGCAGTGGTGTGTGATTTGCCTATATGCATACAGGTGTTGACATCTGCATCAAGGACATGACCAAGTTTTAGAACTACTGGGTCAATACAAAAAGGATCCATACTATTTGTTACCTGCTTTCCAGATCCTGGGGTTTTCCATTGCTTTCTGTAAGTCGTTCAACTGATAATTTACAGATACTCTGTGCTGATGTGGATGGCATTCACTGCTCAGTTATTGTTGTGCTGATCTGAGGTCATCATGTATAACATGTCATATGACTGATTGTTTTTGAATACTTGCCTGTTTAGGCTGCAATTGCATTATGACTACAGCAACACACATTTGTGTTGTACACATATGTTTGTGTAGTATTTTAATGTGAAATAAATGCAGAATGTGGCTCCTGTGCCATGATGCTGTTATGTTTGGACCTCGACTGAACAGATATCTACTGCAACAGGGACAAATCATGCAGGCAGCCCTACAGTTATCACAAGTTATGTTGCTTTTACAACAGTTCTATTTGCAGGCATTGTTGTAAATTTTTATAATTCACATTACTATATGTCACAGTGAGTGTTTCATAGAATTTTGCATTGCATAGGAATGCATAGAATTTAAGGTGCAATAAGCTGTCCATATAGTCATCTCCATAAGAGGGTCCCACATGAATATGAACATGTGCATATCATTGTCTTTCAGATGGTAAACAGACTTAGGGGGTGACATTTTCTCCCCACAGGAGACTGAGATTATAGTAGATGCTCTGCAACAACATGAACAGAGACTTTTTGGATGGGCAGGGAATACAGTATGGAGGAATGACGTGCGACCAACATTGCAGTTATGATCCTCCATGCAGCCAACAGGTTACAATGGAATGAAAGATCAAGAGATGCCACTGGTGGTGGCCCACCATTGCCACCCCCCATGAGAGTACAATATTTCTTGCATCCTTTCATATGGCGAGTGGGGGGCAATGCATAATCAGGGGTGGGATAGAAGCAGGAGTTCCAGGTCGAACATATGCATGTTACTTTGCATGACATGTATGAATATACAGTAAATTATTGCATATTGCTGTTGCATGCATATGCATGTATTGTATTTTTTTATTTTCAGCAGCAGAATTGAATTGTGCACAGAGATCCACACAAGGTGCTGATGATATGTGTAATTACATGTATCCACAGAAGTGCAGTTCAGACAGAACAGTTCAACCAACATGTGTAAAGCTGTCTGCATTAATATTCACAGGTCCATCTACTTCTGCACAACAGCAGGAAATGGCAGGTGAGTGTCTCCATACAGTGTTACTGTGACCACTACCTTTTATTGCATCAGTCTCATGCCATGGCGCTGCTGTTTACAGTCATAGTAATATTTCCCTAACATTGTATACTGCAGTAGATCTACTGAGGGCACAAGCTATGCAGGTGCAAGTATAGACGGTCCAAGTATTTTACCACAACAGGTTCATACGTTTCAGCAATGTATAGCAGATCTGAGGTATATGATGTTAATGTAGCTGTTTTTCTTCACAGGTACATCTGGTACATCTGGCCAACAGGTGCACTGTATGTCACATGAGTATCTGCAGTCCATGTTAATGTGTCATGGATGTCATCCTGTAAACATTCCACTGCTTGCAGTCATGACTGCAGTACAGCACACAAACTCATAACAGTGGGAGTCCATCAGTGGTATTAGCTATCCTTCATGCATGTCATTGTTGTTATTCCTCTTGTTGTCCTTCATTAATACTGTGTCCTTCTACCCATTAATAGGACAGACTACATCATAATCACGTGCACAAACAAGTGGTATGTCTATGTAACACCTACTATATGTTTTAATGCTGCTGGAATGGTCCATGCTGGCAATGATGTGCTTAATAGTACTAACTTTGTTTCCTTACAACAGTTGAATTTCATCCTCTCCTACCATGCTGTTTTCCCACGAGGACTGTCAGGTGCGTGTTATATTTCTATTTTTCTCATATGTCATGTACGTTGGATATGTAACATAATTGTCAACTCCCTGTTATGTAGCTTCCATGACCTACATACAGACAAGACCTAATGGTAAGCCAGTATTATCTGTAATATTGTAGTGAGATATATGTGTCATATGTCTTTAATGATATCCAGTATGTGATGTAAGCATGATGTCCTGATCTGTGTCATCTGTCTCCTCCTTTAGCACATCAACAGTTTGTATCCTCCATGAACCTATCCAGTGATCATGATGTGGGATTTGATGTGTCTCAGAATGGTAGCATGGCCTCTGGCACACAGGACAGTGACTTGGTGATGCAGTCTGAACAAGATGGTGACAGTCTTGTGGATGCAGCTGCAGCCTCAGATGTGGAGGGAAACTTGTTCAGCCATTCTGACAATGAGGGGGCATCTGATAGTGGACAGGATGAGGCCTGTGGACACTGCGATTGATGTTGACTGTTCTTCACAACACATTGATACTGTCCATCACAGTAGATATAGGCAGGCAACTGTTGAGCAGGGGCACATGTTAGAGGGTGTCTGCCTACTCC